>NC_087164.1:24207422-24212422 GCF_035594125.1 Scylla paramamosain
ATTAACTTGCGTCTCCTTCGATAAATTCTCGAAAATTAATCAAACTTGTGAAGTCCGGGGAGGAGGGACAGGACAAACAGACTCCACCAATCAATGTCGAAAACTCCTCGCCAGACAGCATATGCCAGTCACACAGCTACGCGTGGAACACACAAGGGTCACCTTTGCTCGACACGGGTTTACTAAATTTGAACGATTTAAGTCGTGATATTTGCATGTCAAAGGCGGCCTCGCAGGGATATTGAATCACAAGCCACTATCAGATGTCTACGGGTAAGGTGCAAGGGAGAGAGAGGCGGTGAGGAAGGGAGTAAGGAAAGAAGGGAGTGAAAGATCAGAAGCAAATGAATTAAATATATAACTCGGGGACGTCAGAAAGAGGACGGTTGAAGGTACCATAGAAATGCAAACAGAATTGAAAAAAGTAAAATGTAGGCACAAAAGGTGACAAAAGAGAGTCCATGTGAGGGGGAGGAGTTTATTGAAAGTATTGATGAAGAAGGAAAGGGGAGCAAAGTGAAGTTCGGGAAAGAGGATTGAGTAAGACCGAGAGAGAGAGAGAGAGAGAGAGAGAGAGAGAGAGAGAGAGAGAGAGAGAGAGAGAGAGAGAGAGAGAGAGAGGGAGGGAGAGAGCATGCAACGGATAAGTTTTTAATCGCATGGGCGTGTCCAAATAACCTGTGGAGGGAAAAAGAGAATACGTATCTAGATGGAGGCGGACACCCTTCCTGCAGAGGTGGAGGACAGGACACGCCTCAGGGGTGCGACACAACGAGGGAGAGAGAGAGAGAGAGCGAGAGAGAGAGAGAGAGAGAGAGAGAGAGAGAGAGAGAGAGAGAGAGAGAGAGAGAGAGAGAGAGAGAGAGAGAGAGAGAGAGAGAGAGAGAGAGAGAGAGAGAATGTGTGTGTGTGTGTGTGTGTGTGTGTGTGTGTGTGCTAGCATATATTTATACTCGTCATCAAGTTTTGATTGGAGAAATTTAAATAGCTGTGGGCCATAAAACTCCTTCGTGGATAATTCCCAACCCGAAAGGGATCTCGCTTTGCAAACTGCATCGCATTTACCGTGATTAAGAAATTAGTTATGAATGAAGTTTTCTTTAAATATATATATTATAGTAATGTTTACCTAGTTTTGTTGTGTGAGCCACGTCTTTTCCTTCGTTTCCCTTTCTTTTCAGAACAGACAGACATTTAACTCCTCCCGGAATCTCATAATTCCGGTGAATCTATGCATTCTTACTCTCAGGGATTTCTGCAGTTTTATTCGTTGAGCTTTGAGAATAAATCTTAGAGAGAGAGAGAGCGAAAGCGAGAGAGAGAGAGAGAGAGAGAGAGAGAGAGAGAGAGAGAGAGAGAGAGAGAGAGAGAGAGAGAGAGAGAGAGAGAGAGAGAGAGAGAACGGGTGAAGCAGGAGTCAGCTCAGCTTCAAGGGGACCCAACCATAGGAACCACAGCCCTGGAAATATGTGACACTAATATTTTCGTCACCGACTGTGCCGTTGTCCCTGTTCAGGCCTCACCCTCACACTTCCCATTATCACAAACACCACAACTCTTCAAAATATCACCTTTGCTTTAATTCATTCGTTTCTACGCGTTCCGTCCTCACTTCACTCCTTCTTACTTCGTTTATCAAATGTTACTTATTTTTACACATCCAACGAGACTGCGCGGTTCTATGTGTGTGTGTGTGTGTGTGTGTGTGTGTGTGTGTGTGTGTGTGTGTGTGTGTGTGTGTGTGTGTGTGTGTGTGTGTGTATGCGCGCGCTGAAAGACATTTTAATCTGTTTTTGTCTTTCAACCACCATTTTTTTTTTTCCGCGTGCATGTATTCAACTTTCATGCTCCGGTGCAGAATAATAAAATTGTTGGCAGCACAATATTACAAAGACACTGGACCTCAATGAACGTCTGTACAAAGAGGCCTGAGATAATATCACTGAGAGATGTTCCTCTGGCTAGGTAATTAAAGCAACCCACTGTTCTGCAGCAGGGTGCGTCGTGCCACTGTGTAGGATGAAGGGCGAAATTAATCAATACATAAATACAAACATGAATGCTACAAAGGAAACCACTGTAAACGAAAATGTAAATACAGATAAATTAAAAATGAATACACCGCATCCCTTATTGCTTCTCGTGTCACAGTTTAAGAGTAAACTACTAGACGGGGCGCATTCCTGGGTGTCTCTTCGGACTGGCTGGCGGAGTGAGGGACTGGCCGCCCCAGCTCTTGTCGTCGTTCCACACCCTCTTTTGCCTCTCTAGTGTCTCATCCTGGGTTCATAACCTTGCTTCATGACTCAAGGCGGGGAGGGGACAAAAGGATTCCATTGAAGGAGAGGACAAACGAGTGGAGAGACCGAAAGAATCCACAGACAAGACCCTCTCTCATGGCAATCTATCTCAAACACATCACGACCACTATTCATGTTGTGTGATAATACAAACACCTAACGGATATTGCGAATGTGATAAACTTTTATGCCAAAGCTTGTTTAGGGGATAGATTTAGTGTAAGGAGGTGATGCAGTACGCTATCACTGCCGTTATCGAGGGAATGAGGTCAGTGGTGTGTGTGTGTGTGTGTGTGTGTGTGTGTGTGTGTGTGTGTGTGTGTGTGTGTGTGTGTGTGTGTGTGATGAGGAGGGACTTGAACAGCCGATAACTAAGGAGATGGCCTACAATTTCACGATATACATGGACGGTCACAGCTTCGCTTCCTCTAACGGTATATTTGCATTCCCTCTCAAATGGTTTTGCTAAGTGGGAACAACCATTGTGGTGGTGACACTTGCCTGAAACTAGAACTCACTGCTAAATGCAACACTACGTCTCAGTTTTCAGAAGTACCTTTAAATACCTGACACGTTATTTGGAAAAGCAGGTCCTGCATTGATATATTGCTGTTTGTGTAATGCTAACAAATGTAGCAAAGAATAAGAGCAATACATCCCCTTAAGTGTGTGTGTGTGTGTGTGTGTGTGTGTGTGTGTGTGTGTGTGTGTGTTGTCATTCCTTTCGTTTTGCTCCAATTAACTTAAATACCGAACTGACAAACCTACTATTACTAAAACTAACAAGTAAACAAGCGTGTCACTCAACGAAGATCAATAAATTCAACACCAGTCAAACCTAACAGCAGAAATAACCCTTAACCGTTGCTATCATTTTCACTGGACAATTAAAGCCGACAACAATACTTCGTCTCCTGGCCGTCCCTCTCTCCGTCTTTCCAGCTAGTGTCTGCCTTTAGAGGACAATCCAATAATGAAAAAACGGCCCTCTTGGTATGCCTCCCTCACCCGCCTGCGGCTTGCCTGCCCCCACTCCCAATCACTTCCTCTTCCTCCCCTGAGTCCCCCCCCCAAAGGCGCCGGTGCACCTTTTCCGTGTATTCTTGAGAAAGCCCCACTGTGATATTTGGAGCCTGTTAGATCTCTACAACACGTCCCCTGTGGAGTGCTTCGGAACTCTTAAAATCCTTCCCAGATTAGTTTTTCCCGGAGATTATTCCCCTAGGCCACCTCAGGATTTCTTCTCCAAGGTTGTTGAGGCAGTAGAATCCTAAAACCCTTAACGAATAAAAAAAAAAAAAAAAATCACGAGAAAAGGGATTCGTCTGATCCTATCCTATCCATTCAGGTTTCATGTGAATTTTAGTTTCGTCTGTAGATGTTATATTATCTGTTGAGTTTCCGTCAGAGTAAAGTTGCAAGAGTTGCTGAAAGTAGCAAAAGTGTAAAAGTTGGGAGATCCACCAGCTGTCGGGAAGCTGTGGAGTCCTTCTGCCTCTTACGACTTCGGCGAGATATTGGAGACCCCGGGCTGGTGAGGTGAAGGACGGATACCAGTGAGAAGGGAACAGCACTACGGCGACGTTGAATGAAAGTGGAACAAATAAAAGGAAAAAAAAAAAAAAAAACACTTTTGGGATAATAAATAAAACCAATAAAACACGACGCAACAAAAATCATTCAATATACTTCTATCAATTCAATGTCCATTCACTAAAATAATATAAATAAACTCATCCCAGTGAGTACACGTAAGTTTTTTTTTTCTGCTGGCATGGCTGATGTGTGTGTGTGTGTGTGTGTGTGTGTGTGTGTGTGTGTGTGTGTGTGTGTGTGTGTGTGTGTTGGGGGGAGCGTCAGTGATGCATACAATGACAAGGGGCTAGCCAGCTTGGGGTGCGGACAGGGCGGGCAGCAGCACACCTCACTTCATAGCGCGATGTGTCTTGCTTTTAATATACTTTTATTACAGTGAAGCCTTTATCAGGTATACTTTAGGAGGGTGTGAACAATGAATTCAGGAAGGAGGAAAAGGAGGAAAGAGAGGACAGTTGAAGGAGGTACTAAGGAAGATAATGTCTAATGGAGGCCACGCACGAGAGAAAGGCAGAGGTGGCTTGGGAGGGTGTAGATATGGTAAAACATGGTGACAGAACGAAGGAAGGACAGAAGGTAAAGGAGACAGGGTACAACCACTGCGGAGGTGACTGTCTTGGACTCGAAGTGACCTCCTTCCTTTAAGCTCCGTTTGTTTTTTAACTCCAAAAATCTCATAGCAGTCCAGTAAGACAAGTACCCTGGTTCAGTAAGAGGAAACACTGGTTACGCTATGTGGATGGGATGATCTAATAAATTATCGAGGTTTTACGTGGCAATTATAAGTGTGGCCCTTCAGCATTGCCATCAAGGGAACTCGTAAAAGCTAACTGGTTTGTTAAAAATACACAAACCCACTACGGTGTGTCTGAGAATAAAAATTTTCCCTCTACACGGAATACGCCTCTCCTGAATCAGCCGCCGGCAGTGGTACAGGTGCGATAAGATGATGAAACGTGAGATTATCTGTTCTATTATCCTCAGCGCTTCCCGTAGCATCCAATTTCTCACTATTTTTTCCGTCTCCTTTAAACATTTTTTTCTCTTTCGTGTTATCTTGTGTTTTCTTATGAAAGGAGAAACAACAGTAGTAGTAGTAGTAGT
>NC_087164.1:24222422-24239922 GCF_035594125.1 Scylla paramamosain
ATATATATATATATATATATATATATATATATATATATATATATAATTTCCGGACACTTCAGAATAACAAAACACTCAGTATATGGGACTAACTGTGCACAAGTAATTCAGCCGCAGACACTCTCTCTGCTACTTCCAGGTCGGGTGTGGTAATGTGTGTGTGGCCAAGGACTTCCTGGTCTTTCTCTGGCCTTTCCACCCACCAGGCATCAATAATTGAAAAGTCAGACGCACAAGTGTTAGGTCACAACTGAAAGGTCATCAGCAACACGAGTTAATTTTAAAGATATGTAAGCATTCTACGAGTATAAGAATACCGTTCATAGCCTTTAATGCAGATTTTTGACAGAGTGAAACCAATTACAGTTTAGCGGTGGCAGCACACTGACGACACGTGACAAAATTTTCCCATCTACTAAAAAGAGAGAAAGAAAATGAAGAAGAAGAGAGAGAAAGAGAGAGAGAGAGAAAAAAAAACAGTCGAGAGTGCAGGTATAGTTTCGACACCACGGAGTATATTTCAGGACATATTGCAACAAATTGCATTCAGATTTTTATTTTCAAATACGAGTAAGGAAAAACCATATAAAAATACACAATAATACTGCGATTTTGACAACATGAACACCGAAACCTTCAAGACTGCTGCCTCAAACACTGAAATGAAATTATACAATTGTTAGAGCGGCTTTTCATTAAATACATCGACCGTGAATATAGTAAGTTTTACGCAGTTGATGTTGTCCTCCTTATAGAAAACGAAACCCTCTGAGAGAGAACGGAGACAAGTCTGCCGACGGAGCAGAGACGGGAGTATCCACAGCCCACGCAACGAACCTCTAAATCATCCAATTACATCAAGGAGCATAAAAATTACTTGAAGTTTAAATACCACTTTTAATTAGTCTCTCTCTCTCTCTCTCTCTCTCTCTCTCTCTCTCTCTCTCTCTCTCTCTCTCTCTTGATCAAAGGCACGTTAATAACACACAACATACATTAATTAGTCTATATTATGCATACGGAAAGTACCAGGAACCGAGACTCCACTATCACAGAATTTGATCCACTATTCCAAAACTGACGCTAGGCAAACAGAGCGTCTTTCTAATCTAATTCGTTATACAAAAGAAGAAAGAGCTCCTTTTACTCACATTTGAAGGTTGGTCGGGCTAGTAATACTTGCTTTTCTATTTATAAAGCAGGCTGACATCCGCTTCGAAGGTCGTAGCTGAGACAAACCCTCTTCACTTCGCTCCATCCCATTTACTTGTCTTTCACTACAAGCATGTAATATGGCGGCGGCATTTTTCCCAGCTCGGGCATAGCGGCATGCCCCGCTCTTTATCACAGGAATTAAGGAATAATTTATCAAAAATCGATCAATTCAACGGTAACGTAATAAAGAAATGCCGATTTCATGGAATGTGACCTGCGAGAAGGTCGCGAGGTTCGTGGATGAGGACGACCTTAAGAGCGGTGAAGTGAGTATGGGAGGAACAGACCGGGGGGGGGGAAGAACAGCACAGATCGAGCCTCTTAAATGCCTTCCATTGCTACACAAGACGAATACCACATTTGGAAAACACGGCTAATCAAATAACCACACAAAATACTACAAGTTCAAACTGATTTTAATGCAAACGTACCATGCTTCGCTTACAAAAACAGAAAATAAATAAAGAAAGAAAGAAATAAGAATTAAATAGAGAGAGAGAGAGAGAGAGAGAGAGAGAGAGAGAGAGAGAGAGAGAGAGAGAGAGAGAGAGAGAGAGAGAGAGAGAGAGAGAGAGAGAGAGAGCAAAAAGGGCTGCCAGAAGTTCTGATCTCATTATGCATGGATTCGAAAAAAACAGGATGAAAAAGATTGGCACATGATTTTAGAATCGATCCATCCTTCCACAGCTTCTGGGCAGCATCCGAAAGTGATGTGTATACTGTTCATTGCTAATTATAGATAAATTTTTAACTGTTTCAAATACTAGGTAAATGGTAACGCAAGAAAGGTGGATCAGAGGGATATAAATAGTGCATGAATGCCGCTGCTTCCTCTAACCTTTAGTGTTACAACTTCCGTGTCTTGGCTGACGACCTACTGCATAGGGTGTGTGTGTGTAGAAACAGTCTTAGGAAGCGTTTAGGAAAACCCATGTATCCAGTACTCATGAGCAGAGCAGGTCTTTCAACTCTTCTCTTCTGTCTATTTCAGATGAATTCAGATGGGCTTCCTGAACAAATTCACAATGATCTATTCTGTCTGTTTTATGTTCACCATTACTGTCTGCAGAGAACAGTCCTGCACTCTCGTTGCCATTCAAATGTAAGATTACAGACACCTTACAAATACTTTAAGAGAAAAGAGTTTATTGACGGCATCCAACATTTCCTACTTCAAAAGTAAAGATATAAAAGACGTCATACTCGTATATCATTATGTTTATTTACAACGATCTATTCCTTCGGGTGGGGATCATTAGATGGAATCTACACTGAGTGCATAACACAAGTAACTAAAGCAACCTATTCTTCAGGTTTTCAGACTTAAATAAAAAAACTGATGACAGAAACACAAAGTTTGTTTTTATTTACATAGCTAATTTTATATTTCCTATCCATCTTGATGAGACACGAATGCTTCCAGAGAGAGTAGCAGTGTACCATGATTACTATGTCGTACCTCCCTCTTTCCGGTTTTCATTATAAGGAGCACTATACATTTCATACATTTCTTAATTGCTGTCTCTTTGTCAGTTTTGTTTTCAAGTTACTTGATATATATATATATATATATATATATATATATATATATATATATATATATATATATATATATATATATATATATATATATATATATATATATATATATATATATATATATATATATATATATATATATTAGTTGATTTTTATTTCATTACTTCTTTACAAGTTAATAAAAAAATGCAATTTGTAAGAGCTTGAGGAAAATGATCACAGATGGGTTGTATGCTGTGAAATTTTCTTTTCATTATTCCTATTATTTCTAGACATATTGCTCTGCACTTGGAAGACAATTCCTGGCTCTCTTTAAAAAAAATATTGTTTAGAATCCTGCATTAAAACACTGAAAAAAATAAAAAATCACCAGAAGCTATAACGCTCCCCCATTAAGTAGTCAGTTCGTGGTGGGTGTGGCGATCCTCTGTAATCAGCCTTCGTGTCGTACTCTTATAGATTTGGCAGATATCGGTCTTCCTCCTGTGGCCCTGGCTCACCTGATGAAAGTTTCATTAGATCCTTTCTAACACGCACCTGTTACCCTCCCCGAACCAATCTCTCCTTCCCCCCACACTCATCCAACAACACACTTGCCTCATTGCAGAGGCAGGTGACAAAGGAGCCTCCTCATTATTTGTGTTATGATGTGTGTGTGTGTGTGTGTGTGTGTGGACACACACACACACACACACACACACACACACACACACACACACACACACACACACACACACGCACACACACACACACACTGCACACAATTTGTAGGGTAAAGGATGGGGGTGAGGAAGAGGAAAAGGAGGAGAAGGAGGAGGAGGAGGAGGAGGAGGAGGAGGAGGAGGAGGAGGAGGAGGAGGAGGAGGAAGAGGAGGAGGAGGAGGAGGAGGAGGAGGAAGAGGAGGAGGAGGAGAGACGGGTAACACCTGAAGAAGAGCGTCCCCTTACAAAAACCTGGAGGCAGCTTTTCTGTCTGGATGACACACGAGCAAAATCTTTAAAGGCCCGCCTGGTATGGAACACGGGGGGTGAGGGGGTATTCAGTGTGGTATATCAGCAAGTTCTCAAAAGATATAGGGTTGGATAACTTTACCCGGAAATGCTATTCGATTTTATATCCCTTTCCTCTGAAGAAACTTCCCCTTTAATTTGTTACGGGCTATGAGAAGTGAGAAAGAAAAAATAATCTCAGGAAAAATCCTTTTGATACTTCACTCCAGCCAGTTTTTCCTTCTTGTTGCTGTACGCATGTGAGCAGATTCTTCATTTTTGCAAAGCGAGTGTGATTTGAGAAATACTCTGAATTGCGGATCATTATTGATTTATTACAATTCAGAATTTGTGTAATAATAACAACAGTAATAATAATAATAATAATGATAATAATAATAATAATAATAATAATAATACTGTTTAGCTCTCATTCTCTATTGTGTGTATACTAAGAGTGGGAATGTGGGTATCTGAATACGCGTCCACCAAGAGTTCTGTAGCAGTCCATGCCACTCCTCGAGGAATTTACAGGGCGAGGCATAAAAAATGTTTATTGTTATCATTATCATATTTTTTTTTGTGTATTACGAAATAAAATGGATAAAGAAAGCTGGAATAATGTTCTCAAAATGTTCAAAACGAAAACTTTAATTAATAGCAATAATAAAAAAAAAAAAAACAATGAATAGAGGCTACTGTCTCGAGCAGAAATTACCCTTCCATCGTCTGGGAATTAAACTCATGATTGTTATTACGTATGTGTTACTAGTGTCACTAAACGAACTAAAATAACTTTGCTCGGAGTTTATGCATATGTTTTTATCTCCTGAAAAAGTACCGACTTAATTCTCTAAATATATCTGTCAGGTTCAATGGCTATTTTTTCTTCTCCCGCGTGTGCGTGTGCGTGTGTGCGATTACTAAGAATGTCCTTCCCATTCTAATCTGGCGCATCTAGAGCACCTGCGCACACACCGCACACCACATACCTCAGGAAGAAGGGAGGAAGGAAGGGAGGAAGGAAGGAAGAAGAAAAGGTAAAGAAAAAAAAAAAAGAAAAAGAAAAGAAGAAGAAGACGACGACGACAATGATAATGATAACGATGATGATGATGATGATGAAGATGATGATGATGAAGATGATGATAGTAATAATGATAATAATAATAATAATGATAATGATAAAAATAATAAGAAAAAGAAGAAGAAGAAGAAGAAAAGAAAGAAAAGAAAAAAAGGAAGAAAAGCAAAAAAGTATAAAAATACAATATGGACGTGACAGTTGTGTCTGACATTTATGAAGCAATTAAGATGTCTTGGCGCCATTTCCAAGCCCACACATAACTTTTTAAGCTTCACAGGAACAAACAGAGATCCTTAACCCACTCTAGCAAAAAAGAAAAAAAAAAAAGAAAAAAAAATTACTCTAACATTAATATTATAATTCACTACGTTAAAAGAGACAGAAAAATACACAGAGAGAAACAGGATATGAAAGAGTAGGGTTTATAAATAAGTACCTTGTTATGCTGCAGAGGTAGTACAGACACAAACGATTTGTTACACTCTGACAGACAGAAATATTACCACATGAATAATAACCTGAATTATTCTTACACGTACGAAAAAAAAAAATGTATCTTCTCCTCCTTAGTCTTATGTTCACATCATGGAGAAGGGGGAAAAAGAAAAGGAAAGGAGGAGGAGGAGGAGGAGGAGGAGGAGGAGGAGGATATTATAATGAGTAATGGAATATACTGTTAAAAGAGCGAAAAAAAAAATCTGAATATAAAAAACTCGATGAGGAGGAAGGAAAAAATAAAAATAAAGGATAGAGAAAGAAAGGGGAGGGACGGAGGGAGGGAGGGAAGGAGGGAGACATGTAAGAGAATGAAGTTGAGGGAGCGAGAGAAGAAGGAAGACGATGGAGTAGAAGATCCATAACAGTAAAAGAAGGAGAAGGAAGAGGAGGAGGAGGAGGAGAAGGAGGAAAGACGAAAAAGGAAGAAGGTGTAAGAGAAGGTAGAAAGCAAGAAAAAGAAGAAGAAGAAGAAGAAGAAGAAGAAGAAGAAAAAGAAAAAGAAAAAGAAAAAGAAGAAAAGAAAAATAAAAGAAGAAGAAGAAGAAGAAAAAGAAGAAGTAGAAGAAGAAGAAGAAAAAAAAAAGAAGAAGAAAAAGAAAGCAAATAAAAAATAACAGTAAGAGAAAGAAAGCCACGCCTCCCAGAAACGTAAGCCATCCACTGAATATTTGACGAGCCTCATTTCTTGCAGCCCCGCTTCAGTGTCACAGATCGATGTCTTGTGGCAAGGAGGGTGGTCGAATACTCCCAACCCCTCCACCTCAACGACCCTTACTGTTCCTTCCACGCTATTCCTGTGACCTTAATGAACGGTGGAGAGAGAGAGAGAGAGAGAGAGAGAGAGAGAGAGAGAGAGAGAGAGAGAGAGAGAGAGAGAGAGAGCAACTAACATTACTGCAACTCGCCACAGTGGCCCTGAACCATCACTCCCCTGCCCTGTGACTGTTATTTCAGATGTCTTTATGTCAGGAAGAGATGCGTCGCCCTCCTAGTATGTGCTTCTTTAAACATGATGTCTGTTCACGCCAGCCATGGGGTTGTAAAAGCAGAGGAATGGCAAGCTTAAAAAATGCGACTGTGTTAAAAGGAATTGCTACAGGTAAAATAATTTTGGTTAATCAACGACGCAGATGTTAGCGTTGCAAAAATAGTGTTTTTTTTTGTTGTTACTTCTGTGTATATCTATCATAATTTATCTATATTTACATCTCTCTCTCTCTCTCTCTCTCTCTCTCTCTCTCTCTCTCTCTCTCTCTCTCTCTCTCTCTCTCTCTCTCTCTCTCTCTCTCTATATATATATATATATGTATACATACAGCATAAATCAAAGTTGTAAGATCTACTCGTTCAGGCAAATCACTTCATGTTTTATTTACTTTGTTATCGAGTTTTCAGAGCATTTGATATTCATTGGAGTGGACTGGCTAATGGAAAAATGAAGGGCTGGTGGAAGTTGGTGTTGTAATATTGGCATGCTCTGTCTGCTTACGTCATTTCATGCAGGAAATAATTGTTTGGCTAGCCATCACATAATGCAGTCAAACTAAAATTAATTAAAGATATGGTTTGTCATGAACGAAGAGGCAATATATTCAAACAATTAAATTTTGAATCAGAATCCGGAACAGATACCTAGTAATCAAAATTAACAGAAAGACAAGGGACTAAAATGACAACCAACTAAGATGAATTTGAGAATCAGCAGTGAGGAGACACCTGAGAAGATATAGAGAGGAAATCGGAAAGCCATCAGAGATCTCGTAAAACTGTATCACACAAAGATAATGAAAGCGAGATATAGAACAGAAACATGTGAGAACATGTTTCAAACATGTGAGAAATTTTAAGCAAGACAAGGTTTAATAAAAAGCGAAAGAACTTGCTTTCTACCAAGAGACTAGAAAAAAACGCGACAATAATACTGGTTCACAGAATCAGGGATCTACGAAACTATTAATGGATAAGTTTACTAACTGTAGTGTACAAATATTTTATGAAAGAGCTTACATTAACATAATTAACATTAAAAATGTTAACGCAAAGCCTCATTTAAGTCAGACGAGAAAGTAACAAGTATAATTCCGAAGCAACTATTCCACGACCGAGCACTTCTATGACATTAATAATACGGTTGAAAAAAAAAGTGTATAGAAAAACACTAAATTAATTTCATGAATAAAAAAAAAAAATATATATAAATATAAATAACAAACTTGGCAATTATAAAAGCCCTTTATATAAAGAGATAGAGGAAACATACAATAGCATTGAGAGATATTCAAGTATAAGGAATGCACTGCTAATATAAAGTATTATGACCCAAAAGAAGAAGTCATACAGAAAGACGTCAGGCAAGACAATGGTATTCCCCAAAGAGTTAGAACGGGAAGAGGTGGAAATAAATGTCAAGTATTCAGCAACCTTAATGTTATCCTCATGACACCAAAGAATATCTGAGATGGCGGAGAAAGCAGTGAAGCTTACCTGGTCTGCGCACGGGGCTGCCCCATACTCTCCTGGGCACAACACGCCGCTCCGGGATGGTGACCGGCGAAGCAGGCCGAGAGGGATAAGAAGCTGAGGCGCGTCTTGAAGTCGACCAAGTAAAACTTTGGAGGGAGGACGATGCTTCGTCTGAGGCAGCCTGCCGAGGCAAGACTCTCCTCACACGTCTCAGGCCAACTCGAGTAGCTGCGAAGCTCATAGTCTGTCCTCACCCCCACCAGTAACAAGGTGTGGCACGTCGGGGCTATTTGGCACACGGTGGTTGCCTGGGAAGTTTAGGGTGTTAGTCCCTCACGGCCACCGACAACGTGTGGTCTTTTTAGAGGCACGCCAGGCTCCGTGCCGCTCCACTCAGTGCTCCTCTTAAGGGAGTTTTACTTCATCATTTTCATCGGAGTCTATTCAGCTGCTTAATTACTCTTCATAGATTTTACTTTGCTCATATGTGTTTTTTCTATTTATTTATTTATTTTCATTATTATTATTTTTTTTTTTGGCTTTGCTGTTTCCAAAGGTAAAACAAATTAGGTAACTGATGACTTTCCTACATACATTGTCACTTTTTTATAGCAGAATATGAACCTGGAATACGAGATATTAGAATAAGAGTTCCTTCTTTTAAAGAGACAAGAAATTCCTGTAGTGAGGCTGCGTTTGCTGGATGGGTGGCTGCTCTTTCACTTCAGTTCAATAATGTGCCTACAACAAACCATTTTCCTTTGATTAAATGCTTTCCATATACGTCACTAAGGTTCATCAGGGAGCAATGAAGGAAAGTGAAAATTTTCTTTTAATGATATAATAATCACTGCTTTAAACACCTCCATTCTGCTAACTAACACTTTCCACCGTTCACTTATACTTGTGAGTCCTTGAATCAGGGCTTCATATCTATATCTGTCCATCTCTCTCTCTCTCTCTCTCTCTCTCTCTCTCTCTCTCTCTCTCTCTCTCTCTCTCTCTCTCTCTCTCTCTCTCTCTCTCTCTCTCTCTCTCTCTCTATATATATATATATATATATATATATATATAAGAGAGATTCTGGCCAAGGCAACAAAGCGGCGGCGAAAAAAAAAAAAATGAAGATGCCAGGCCCCCCCCCAAAAAAAAAATCGTCCAAAATTTACATCAACAATAAACCTTAGCAGGTTACCAATATGTTTTCGCTGTTTGTTATAGCACAATCATGAGGTGAAGCAAGGAACGTACATTCAAGCGGCTTCAAGTGTCTTTATTCAACAAAAGTGACATTCACTTTCTACTATCGGTCTGTGACTTGAGCGGAAATCCCACTTCTTCATTAAAAACATAATATAACAACTGCAATATTTGACATTAACTTCATATCATTAATAATTATAACTGTTTGACAAGTTGAGAATTTCAATTGAAACTTGGAGAAAAGTATTGATTGAATATTTCCTCCACCTGGCAGCCTCTATATGTGTTTCCTTCCTCTCAGCGCTCACCATTTCCACACACACACACACACACACACACACACACCTCTCGAATACCAAAACTTATCTGGAAAAGTTGCCGCTTAAAAAGCTAAAGCTCAAACAAACGCAAGAACATACACGTACAGTAAACATTCCCAAGATCAACACCAAAACAATCCACAAACAAATATTTTTACGTGGAAGACAAACGCTGCTACTCATCATGGGCACACGGAGAGAAAAGGCACGTTGACGCAGTATATTTACAGACTAAAATACCATTCCAGCTACCATTATTCACTCGCTCGTCGCGTATGGAGAAACTCCCTCTCCTCAGCTAATAAGAGGAGTTGTGACGCAGGGGGATGGGGTATAGGCCATAAATAGCGAGGAGGGAAGGCTGCGGCAGTGCTAGGAATGATTCAGCAGCCACTCTCAGTTATGTCTAATCGACAAAACATGTAAAAAAGAAAAAAAAACTATTTTCTATCCTTGTTTCAAAATACAGTGAGCAAAAAAGCGACACTGCTTTTCCACACCGCACCAAATATCAGAGTAGTGAATGAATTCCACCGTTACGTCAGAACTGAGCCGTGTGCCTAACGGGAGACATTACAGTAAAGCGTGACTGGTATGAACTATACATCTTTGAAAAGACACCACACAAACGTAGAGACATAATGGTAAACTCTGGAACTCTTTGCCTACCTTTGTATTTCCTCCTTCCTTTGACTTGAACCAGAGGAAGGTTTCAAGACTTTTTTTTTTTATCCTCTAATATTTGATTATTCTATTTTGATCTCTCATTAGGGAGTCGAACTAGTGAGCCCTTTTTTCTAACGTTTCATTGTCCTCGCCCAGTACCATTCTTACGTAACACACACACACACACACACACACACACACACACACACACACACACACACACACACACACACACACACACACCAGTAAGGCATAAATGTGGACGAAATCCCACAGTAAGGTACACAGAGGCAGGTAAAGGAACACAATTAAAGCATGTGACAAGGACTTTGGTTTCCAGAGGCGACAGGTAGACGAGGCAGGTAAGGGTCTGATGTGCCAGAAACATTTAGCGTGGGGAAGAATGTAAGGCACGAGAAAGACACACACAAACACAGAAAAGAGGTAATTGAGTGGAAGAGTGAAGCAGAGGGAAAAGCATATCGATAAACAGACAAACACATATTCATAGAAGCCAAAGGAAGTGCAAGCAAATTTTATAGTATTTCATTGCAGCTAAAGAGCCTCGGGCGAGGTGCTGGGAGACGAAGGAGAGGCTACAGGAACAGATAACACACCACCCACTGACAAAGGCAATTACGAGTCCATGTTAGAAACAAATGGTGTCGGAAGATGAGATGAAACGGAAATGGTGATGAAGCTTCACTCTTTCAGGGTATTCGGCTTCTTATCTGTATTATTTATTGAATGGATCTCTTTGGTGGTGGCAGGGTGAAGCGCACGCCGTAACTCAAGGCCGTACCGTGAGGCGTGACTGGAATGCAGACTACTAAATATTGTAAACATTGCGTAATAACTCTGTGTGTGTGTGTGTGTGTGTGTGTGTGTGTGTGTGTGTGTGTGTGTGTGTGATGCGCACGCACCACCATACACACACAGACACACACAGACACACACACACACACACTTTGGCCATCAGTCCTCCCCGTAACACGCCATTTATCTCTCCTCCCTTTACATACCAAAGCCCTCCATTTCGCTACCTTCTATACATCTTTTGAGGAGCATCTATCTTTCAGACTGGAGCACAATAACACACCACGATGACAGGTCTACCTTATCCAGCGATAATTTCCTGTCATCATGAATGTCTCATTCACTGCGGCAATCCTAATAGGCATGATGACCAGAACGCTGGGCACTTGAGTCAAGAGGTGCCCAGGCAATGCTTGAGAACCCATTACTGTTACCTTGTGATGGTCTTAAAAAGTATAAACTAGGTTATGATAACTTGAACAAGTACAATAACAGCAAAGGTCTCCATTATGTTTTGTCTGAATGGAAAGATAAAGTGTTTTCTCCCTTACTCAATAATTCTCATGAAGATCTATTTTCTGTTATCACACCTTACGATACCCACTTCAATGATAACACAGTATTTACATATCCTAATGAAAACATGCACAGGATTTGAATGACGGGAAGAATTACGAGTATGTCATACAAATGAAGTATATTTTCAGACTGGAGGTGTCTCTGCTTTCTCTCTCTAGACTATGTTGTGATATGTTCTTAACTGAATATTAGCACTTTAATAATTATGATGGGGTGAGTTTTAATCTTAATCTACATGTCATGCATTTATTTTCGGACACTTTCAATCTGCCCAAATCAAATCAATCATCTGCTTCGAGACAAGGAGCTCACCACTTTATAAATATGGCAAAAATTATACTGCAATATGGAAAAAATATATATACTCGTATATATAAATTGGAGGAGAAATGATAATGGTAAAAAATAATCAGTGATGTTTTCATGATAAAAAAAAAAAGGGAGTTTAGAAGCACTGCTGAGTAATGGGATATGCATGTTGTGGCGTTATTGGGAGGAAGGACACAACAAATCCATCACAGCTGATAAAAGTTTTCATGTTCAAAAGATAAATTTTCATTAAATCGATATTAACAGTTCCATTTAGTGCCACCGTTGTAAATATAATTAAATTCATATTCAATCAATATGCAGTTACAACTGGTTTGGATCTACATATCATGGTTGAAAATGCAATGATATATAAGAAAATCAATATATAATTTACACTTGTTTACGTCTATATATCAAGATTATAAACACATTAACTTGATGCCACATCACTTTTCAAACAGTTTACTCGGCATGCAGTTTAGAAAACAATACGTACAATTAAGTATTTGTCTGCCAGATCCTTTGTAATTTAAGGCGATTTAGAAATTGCCTTCTCACAAAGCAAGACCCGCACATGTATGTGCACTTCAGTGCGGCGGGTCCTTTTGCTGACAATTGTCTAAGGCATCGATATTGAATTTTATTGATGCAAACACATCAATGTTATTCAAGTGGCCGGCGCCTTATATGTTATTTGATAGTTCCCGGTCTGAAATAACAAGCCTGCGCGCGCGCATTCTGTGTGTGTGTGTGTGTGTGTGTGTGTGTGTGTGTGTGTGTGTGTGTGTGTGTGTGCGCGCGCGCGCGTCGAAGTCGTGAGGTGTGTGGCTGGTACTTGAAACTTGATGTCAGATAAGGATTTCGCATGATGTCTCTTTTCACTGATGGTACTGCAGGCAATACATATACTGCAATACATCACTGACTTTGAGGGAATTTTTCTCTACTAAAGCGAAATTATACTTTCCCACCCTCTCTCTCTCTCTCTCTCTCTCTCTCTCTCTCTCTCTCTCTCTCTCTCTCTCTCTCTCTCTCAAAAGCAAATAAACATTGCATTACCTGTGAGACACAAGTGCCACAAACCACTTACATCACGGAAAAATGGTTTTGTTGATATTTAGCAGCGCCTTTACTCAAGGGTCATGCTGAAAATGTTCTTGGACAGAGCGTTGGACACACACACACACACACACACACACACACACACACACACACACACACTGTTACTAGCTCTATAGTTCTGACACTTCATAACATTCCAAATAAACGCATCGACGAAGGTAAGTGGCCTCACAAGCATCACTATTCCGTACTATGTATTCTTTGTGGAAAGTTCTGAAACGTCATTCAGCACACTAGTTAATGCACACACCACCCAACACTGGTTA
Organism: Scylla paramamosain; assembly: GCF_035594125.1. NCBI lineage: Eukaryota > Metazoa > Arthropoda > Malacostraca > Decapoda > Portunidae > Scylla > Scylla paramamosain. The sequence goes on from NC_087164.1 coordinate 24,235,499, forward strand.
CGAGTAGAGTATTTTTTTTTTCTGCATAGAAAGACACAACACTAATATGAGCTTCCACTGTCACTAGCTCTCCTCCACAGACCTTGCGCCACCTGCCCCTGTCGGAGCCAGAGTAGCAACAACAGGTGGCGGCCAGCTGGCTGAAGCCGACATGCTGGTTGGCCAACGCAATACAGCGTCAGATAACGGGGGAGCGACTGGGGGGGAGGAAGGGGGTGAGAAGTGCGCCTGTACGTATGTATGTATTCATGTATGTATATGCTTGGCTCGTTTGTACCACGGTTTTCACGATCGTTACCAACTATACTAGTTCAGAAGGATGATTAATGAAAGTATTCGTCGCCTGATTATTTCCTATCATCAGTTTGTCTTTCGAAACTATATGAACACGTGAAGTAATTATAGATTCCTTTTAGTGAAAGCGTGAAGAAACAATTTGATATTGTGCCAAAGAGTGGTGTATTTCTGTATATGTGGATGGAGAGAGACTGTGACGTACCATAAAATCAACAAAATACAAAAAAACACACACAAAAAGAAATAGCAGTATGATGGGAACGAAGGAATATAGGATGTGAATATGAATGAAGATTAAATGAAAAGAGAATAGCGAATAATGAATGCCGGTAAAAGTTAAAATACAAATACCGCCATGAACAAGCTTGATGAGTTATATGACTTTTACCAATTAGTCTACATGAATAAACCCTGGATGGAAGAGGACGCGAGCAGTAAGGAATGGAGAGAGTGAGACAGACAGGGGAGGGAAGCAGGTCGGGAAGGAGCGAGGGAGTTTGGTAACCCTGCCACAATCATTTATGGTATTGACTCGCCCCCACACACACTGTCGTCCGCCACGAGGCAGCCATTTTCTCATCTGTAAAACGCTTTCACCGAGCCATTGCTGGAGACGCCCCTCACCCGCTTCCTCCACATACCCACCGTGATAACTGAGCCGCGAAGTTTTATCTGTTTGCCTATTCATTTATTTATTTGTTTTAGTTCTGCGGCGACGCAACCCTGCATTAAAGTAATTAGCTTACTTAGCTAGGGCAACACCAAGACAGTGCAGGGTTTCGAGCTTAAGAAAGGCTTTTCATTACAAAGAAAGGCCATGACCTCATTCCAGGTGGAGCTTGTTTTTTTTTTTTTTTTTTTTTTAATTATATTTAGTTGAAAGTGTAAAAAAAAATATTCAAGTTTTTCGTTGTATAAAGAAATTTCAATAATCGCCAGTCCAGCGTGGAAGGAACACAAGATTGCATGACTGGAACGTAATTATACAGAAAATTGATATACAAAAAGCTGCTTTATTATTAACGGATTTATTTATGCTGTTAATCAATGGTGGAATGTAAGTAATTATATTTTGCATAATTATTCTTGATTTGCGAGTACATGAATATATCAAATGTTTTCCTAAGCCGAATGATTTATGAAAAAGTGTATAGCACAGAGTTTTATTCTTACCAACAGTATCTTCCTTGCATTCCATACACTCCATTCGAACACTGCTTTAGAACTGTAACCACTTCCATCACACAGCTTTTATCACAAGCCTCAATAAATGAATAAATAAATAAATAAATATATATATATATATATATATATATATATATATATATATATATATATATATATATATATATATATATATATATATATATATATATATATATATATATATATATATATATATATATATATATATATATATATATATATATATATATATATAACAGTCGCAGTGGCAGCACCAGCACCTGAAGCGTGCCACGTCTTAAATCAAAGATGGCGTTGGTGGACGGCGTGGTGGCTCCGTTATCACGTGCTGCCGCCTCCTGGTATTAAGGTCCATCCGTCTTACCAGACTAAAAAATACATAAAATCGTTGAAACTCCCTAATGGACAGTAATGTTTAACGTTGACACTTCCTTTCGTTATGCCCGCCTCCGTCCCTTCTCCCCGCTCTACGAAAAAAAAAAAAAAAAAAAAAAAAAAAAAATATATATATATATATATATATATATATATATATATATATATATATATATATATATATATATATATATATATATATATATATATATATATATATATATATATATATATATATATATTTATTTATTTATATTCTTCCGTTTACTATATATAAAACACACACACACACACACACACACACACACACACACACACACACAAACAGTCCTAGTTCACACGAGTGAAACAGACATACCCGATGTTTTACATTTTTTGAAGTGGTTATCACAGCAACAACAACAGTCTTGGTTTGAGTGTCTGGGCGGAGGATTCCTTTTGTGCGTAGTAGCGATGGCCTGTGGAACCAATTTTACTGCCTTGTGACTTTTTCAACACTCGAATATTTGCCGTCAATCGTGCAGGTCATATTGCCCGGGCTTGTGTCATGACCTCGTTGTGTTTGCTTTCTCTCTCTCTCTCTCTCTCTCTCTCTCTCTCTCTCTCTCTCTCTCTCTCTCTCTCTCTCTCTCTCTCTCTTAACAGTTAGGATTTCCATTGGTAAGTGTTAGTCACGACCTATCGGTGCTTTATGGTGAGCTAATTTATTTATTTATTATTTATTTATTTATTTATTTTTTTATTTTATTTTTTTTTACCTATATCAAGATGCTGGTGTTTGTAGGACTTAAGCAATTGTCGTGTGATTTTTTTTTTCTGGAAAGTCTCCTTAGAGGTAGAGTGGAGGGCATGGGGAGGCAGCACGTACTGAAACAAGAGGGACGGAAAGGAAAGATGAGAGAGGAGTGAGTGGTAGGAGGCAGTAGCGGGAACCATGTGGAAAGGAGCGTGGGCGTTGAGTGTGTGGGAGGGAGTAGGAAGAGAGGGAGTGGAGTCCGCGTTGGCGTCAATAGAGGTGGCTGCATGACGGACTGTTCTTCATGAATATTACTAACATCAATGATTCTCCGCAGCAGCCTTGGCAAGTTTTTCTTAAGTAAAAATCCATACTTACGTGTGTGTGTGTATGTGGGTGTGTGTGTGTGTGTGTGTGTGTGTGTTTTGTTGATTATACGAGGCACAGCATATCAGCAACCCCGCCTCCAATGGTGAGTTGACGGGGGGCAAATGGTCATGTTTCTCTCTGTTTCTGGAGTGGAATGCCTGATGTGGGAGGGACGTGTAACACAGATACTTCCTTCAACACACGATAAAGCTGTGTGTAATGTTTCAGCGCCTCGGACTGGGTTAATTGTGTGAGTTCAAGGACGATCCATGAACGACTCATGTGTTGTCTCTGCTATGTTTGGCTTTCCTCTCCCTTCACTGACCATCCTGGTGAACTAGCCTTTAACTTTGCTATCCTCCACGACCTAGAGCAATTGGTGCAACACCTTACTCGTATTCCTGACCGTCCTGGAGATACGTCCAACATTCTTACCTTTTCCTAACTTCTAATTCTTCTGCTTATGCTGTTACTCAGTCTTCTCCGTTGGGGTCCTCCGATCACAATCTCATATCTATATCTTGTCCTTTCGCTCCAATCCCTCCTCAGGATCCCTCAAAGCGGAGGTACCTCTGGTGTTTTGCCTCTGCTAGTTGGGGGAGACCTGAGGAGGTATTTTGCTGATTTTCCTTGGAATGACTACTGCTTCCGTGTCAGAGACCCATCTCTGTGTGCTGAGAGCATAACAGAGGTGATAGTGTCTGGCAGGGAGGCGTACATTCCTCACTCTTTCTCCTGACCTAAACCTTCGAAACCTTGGTTTAACACAACCTGTTCTCGTGCTATACATGATAGAGAAGTGGCCCACAAAGGGTACTTGAGCCTTCCATCACCTGAATCTCATGCACTTTATATTTCTGCCAGGAACCATGCCAAGTCTATCCTCCAACTAGTCAAAAATTCTTTCATTAATAGAAAGTGTCAAAATCTTTCAAGATCTAACTCCCTTCGTGACTTCTGGCACTTAGCCAAAAACATCTCCAATAACTTTGCTTCTTCATTTTTCCCTCCTTTATTTCAACCTGATGGCACCACTGCCAACTCATCTATTTCTAAAGCTGAACTCTTCGCTCAAACCTTTGCTAAAAATTGTACCTTATAATTATGATTCAGGGCTTGTTCCCTCTTTTCCTCCACCCTCTGACTTCTTCATGCTACCCATTAGAATCCTTCACAGCAATGATTTCCATGCCCTCGCTGGCCTAAATCCTCGGAAGTCTTATGGGTCTGATAGGGTCCCTCCTATTGTTCTCCGAAACTGTGCTTGCACCTTGTCTAGTCAAACTCTTTCAATTCTATCTATCAACACTTACCTTTCCTTCTTGCTGGAAGTTTGCCTACATTCAGCCTGTTCCTAAAAAGGGTGACCGTTTTAATCCCTCAGACTATCGTCCTATTGCTTTAATTTCCTGCCTATCTAAAATTTTTTAATATATCCTCA
>NC_087164.1:24244922-24257422 GCF_035594125.1 Scylla paramamosain
TGTGTGTGTGTGTGTGTGTGTGTGTGTGTGTGTGTGTGTGTGTGTGTGTGTGTGTGTGTGTGTGTGTGTGTGTGTGTGCGCGCGCCGGATCCCTTTCTGTAATTAGGTTTGTAAACTTTCTTCCGTTTTGTCTTGTACTTTTTCTTAACGTCAGACACAATAACAGTTTATCACCTTCGTCGTTGGTCATCGTTGAGGCTTCAACAAAACCTGTCAATTTTTGTATCGTTTCGGATGACAAACAACTCCGGGTTTGTGCCACAAAGGGGCCACCTCGTCCCGTCCTTGCCGCCAAGCCGTCCCGGGAATAGGGGAAAAAAGCTGCTGGAGCTGTGACGGGATAAGAGAGGCTACACACACACACACACACACACACACACACACACACACACACACACACACACACACACACACACACACACACACACACACACACACACACACACACACACACACACACACACACAGACACAGACACACACACACAGACACACACACACACACACACACACACACACACACACACACACACACACACACACACACACACACACACACACATACATACACACACACACACACACACACACACACACACACACACACACACACACAGAATTCACAAAGATATCCTACTCCACTACAAAATTTAATGAAATGTTCACTGATCTAAAGCAGTCCCTTCCATGGAATTTCAGTGTAATCGGCTAACAAAGTTTCAAAATATCTTCTGAATAGAGAAAAGAGATATAAGAATACAAATGCATATGATATACACACATGTATAAATACTTTATTACTTTGAAGGTCAGGATAACACATTATAACCAGCAAATAATAAATAAGCGAATATATTTTAATTTCAATAAGATAAAAAAAAAAAAAAAATAGAACTGTACATATTTGAAGTAAAGAAATTGTTTTATTTTTTAGGCAGAAAACATCCATATATTTTGCACCCGGTGACCGAAGTTAGACAAACTTTTCATATCAACTAAATGTGGTGAGAGAGCGTAAATCAACTTTTTATTGAGAAAAACGTCAAAGGTGGATCCAGGAGGCATTGTGAGTCCATGACAGTAATGTATAAAGTAGTAGACAATAGAGTACAGTAGATAAATTTATCAATATTGCATTTTTAAAGCGTCCATTTTTACATAGGCCTTTGCACAAGTTTGTCTGTCATTAAAGTGCACTTCTAACCTCACCACTATAACACTGCTAAAGTTACATCTCCACACATGAAGGGATCTTGCCAGTATTGCTGTGATGTATGCAGAGATCATTACCATCTGTAATGTGTAAGAGAAACATAGAAATCTTTCTAGTCACATAGTCTCGAAAATTTTGGCGGTAATCATCCTCCACGTGCATCACATATGCCTCGACACTTCTGGACAGTTAGTGACCTTTTGGCGGACGAACGAGACAGGATCGTCCCCCACTGGACCAAATTGCACTCTGCATCACTCTGACTCACTGCCAAATAAACATCGCCGAGCCGCTGAGACCCAATAGTTTACGGTTCAGGAGGGAAGTTGAACAAAAGCGGGAACACCATCACAACGGACGGCCATGCAGCAGCAACAGTCCCACCCCGCAACGACATATCAGTATAAGAAATAAGTAAATCTAGTAAGAATATCAAAGTCACTCCACAACGCTAACTAGGCAAGTTTCGTCCCGAAATAGCTATTCTGCCCTAGCTCCTTCAAGAGCCAGCCCAGCCCTTCCCCGTCCCCCAGCCTTGAAGGGAGAGAGAGAGAGAGAGAGAGAAACAGAGAGAGAGAGAGAGAGAGAGAGAGAGAGAGAGAGAGAGAGAGAGAGAGAGAGAGAGAGAGAGAGAGAGAGGTCTGAAGCATGCGGTGCTGAATTATCTGACATGTTGAAATACAAATATGTCTCATTGATATTACTTTGTTTACAGTGTATTGTTTAATAATAATTCATAGGTGATCTACGTACTCGCTTATTTACGTTTTTTCGCCTTTTTCATCAGTTTAATTGATATATTCGCTTAATTGTATATTTATCTATACGTCTGGACTGTGTTTTTGTTTAATCATTAATTTAAAATCACTACAAGCATAAAATCAAATACATGAACAAACTTTTTTGTTTCACTCAGGTCATAATAATAAAAAAAAAAAAAAAATACAAACTCCATAACTATGCGGTCATCTAAAATTTCTGATTATTATTTATAAGGAATAGATCCTGCTTACTACACCCGTTGCGCTGTTTAGTTTACTGGAAGTTTATTGAGAGTCTTAAATCTATAATAAGCTTCCCAGGAAAACATTTTCACACGAGGAATGAAAAAAAAAGAAAAACAGAAAAGAGATGCTTTAAAAGTTTTTATAAAGTTCTTGAGTACAAAAAAAAAAAAAATGAATAGTTCCAACTAACATTCGGAAAACTACTGTCATTTGACTAATGCTGCTAAAAATTATATGCAAAAAAGACCTATATTTGAAAGAGAGAGAGAGAGAGAGAGAGAGAGAGAGAGAGAGAGAGAGAGAGAGGAGAGAGAGAGAGAGAGAGAGAGAGAGAGAATGTATACTCGCCCCCCCAACCCTAGGGATTCGGATAGAGACTAATGACTGCACTGGTAAGAAAAGTTGTGTTGGCTTCCTCCTGGCCCGGAGCCAAACATTTGTTTAGATCACGCCCTCTGTACCTGGTTTCTCCTCAAATTGACGTTCAGATTTGTATTTACTGGACCATAAACACGCGAATAGGATGTCGTGGTACTTATGGGAACGCTGCCCTTACCGCTGGGACCCCGTGTGCGTATATGGGACTCGGACCTTTCTTTTGTGTCCCTTAAAAAAAAAAAAATAAATAAATTGATAGAAATCGAATTACTTCAAGCTGTGCGTCTAAAACTAAGGATTTGAGTTAATGGCGTCTTATCTTTCCCTTCTGAATTCCAGTACTTGTGTGTATTGCGTTCCGAAACATTTAGTTGATATGAAAAGTTTGTCTGACTTCGGTCACCAGGTGCAAAATATTTTCACCCTGTCTAATTCTGCGGTTTACATAATTTTTTTGATGTTCGGGCGCTTCTCATTATTGTGTGGTTGTAGCTCTGACAAAATGTAGTGATGAACTCTTTTCTATTGCTTGTATTTAACGCCTCATGGGAAAAAAATAAGTTCTTCGTCTGGGAGTGTTGTCTGAGGACCAAAGCTTGAAGTTAAATAAATGATCAGATTTTACCTTTAGATTACATAATTTTATTTTTAGTGAGTGAAAAGTTAAAGCCGTAGATCTGAAATATAGAAATGATTACTACTCGAATCCTCTGCCGAGGTAAAGTATGGCGACCTTACTATTCCACGGAGCGTCTGATAGCAAGCTAAAACTGCTATTTTTCTAAAGATTTATATATATATATATATATATATATATATATATATATATATATATATATATATATATATTATATATATATATATATATATATATATATATATATATATATATATATATATATATATATATATATATATATATATATATATATATATATATGGGAATACCGATACATCTCTGTCAGTTGGATGTCTCGCTCTTTTATCGATGCAGCACTAACATGATATTTCTGAAACTGTTCCTTTAGTGTCGTTCACTGGAAGCAGCAAAAGGTCCATGTTACAAGAATATCTATGAAATACGTTAAGATTGGTTTGAATTTTAAGAAAATGTGTTTCTATAACCTTTCAGCTGCTTTCCGGAGCCCGCCCTTTCCTTTCAGTCGAGAGGACGGGCAGACTTTAGGAGTTCCGTTTTAATAACCTCCAGCCATATCAATTTTGAGACGCTTCCTCCGGGGGCTGTGAGTGTTTGGTGCAATCGATGTCGCCCATAGACGACGTAAGAGGCAGGAAACAGAGGCGAGATCCCTAGTGTCCTGCTAACGAAGAGCTTCGTAACAATATTGGTATTTAATCATTCAAGGCGCACACAAGCTACCGAACGACTTATCTTGGAGGCGTTAGTGAAGCAAGACTGTAGGCAGGTCGGAATGCAACGTTAGCGGAGTCGTTGATTGATTCCACATCGGCAAGACAGGCACGTGGGCGACGCTGGCAACACTTGTACTCGTACTTCTGAAGTGTGAAGGGCGTCACCTGCATCAATACCTGTAGTAGAGCGGTAGTGGTAGTGGTGGTGGTGGTGGTGGTGGTAAGCAACACACACACACACACACACACACACACACGTCTGTAATACTTAAACACTGGATTTCATTTTTATTTGTATTTGTTGTTCACACAGATACGCTAAAACGAACGATACTAAAGTCAATAAAAAAAAAAAAACTATAAACCAATTCCAGCATTCAGATCAAACGTAAAATGTATGAAGATTGAATATTTTAGAAGCAACGCCTGTTTTCTTTTTTCTTTTCTATTCGTTAGTATATAAGAGAGAGAGAGAGAGAGAGAGAGAGAGAGAGAGAGAGAGAGAGAGAGAGAGAGAGAGAGAGAGAGAGAGAGAGAGAGAGAGAGAGAGAGAGAGAGAGAGAGAGAGAGAGCAACCAACTTTGATGATACGTTTGCCAGACTCTCGTTAAAAATTGTTGTTTACATGTACACCTATAAAATTCAATATAAATTTAAAAGAAGACACATTCCCAGTTCGGCAAAATTAAACACTGTGAACAACTCTGACAATCAAATACAAAGAGTGTGTCAAAGTGATATTCCTGCAATCATTTTGCTATTTGAATTATATGTTTTAAATATTCTAGCGTCTGTTATTTCATATTTTGTAGAATTTTCATCGTTACTGTAATTTATTGTAGTTTATGTGTCATTTTCAGCGTCATTAAACTCAATCTGCTGCGGCGTCTAGGGAGAAACTCAATCAATCCGCGTCAGTATTCTTTTCGTTACTGTAGTGCGGTATGGGTGACGTAACTTCAGGTGGAAATCGATTGCAAACACTCACTGGCATGATAATTATCGGATGTGTGATAAAGTCATATGACTGGTGGCCACTTTTTTTTTCTTAATTCTTAGATTCTAATGAATTCTTCAAGAACGTGAGAAATAAGATGTCTGCATATACATGTCTCTACTAGAGGAAATCTACATAAATTTTTATTGAGCGTATTTGATGAAAGCAACCACTAAGGAAACACTCGTCGTTACCCTGTGAGTGTGCTAGTTATGTAACTGCTGTATCTCATGTGGCACCATACGCCGTTGTGCACATGTGTACAGAAAAAGAATCATGATCGATTAAAAGCTTTATTTTTTTTTTCTTATTCAGCATTTTTATATTTCTGTGACGAGTATTACTATCCTCCCGAAAACATAGTTGCGTGAGAACACCTGCATGTGAGCATTCAACATTCGATTGGAAATATTACGTACCAGCACATGCAACGATGAAACGAAATGAATACCAACTTGATGTCCAGCCGTACACAATGAACAAAAGTGTTGCTAGGCCATTAATACCAGCAGCCAATAAGCCAATGCGAATATGTGTACACTCTTTAAATCAATGAGCTTCTAACTTATGCAAGGCGGCGACTCTACTCGTACTAATGAAAACAATGTTGTTCCATTATTATGATGTTTATCACAGGCCTTGGCTTTACCGACCAGTCCGATGAGCAAACATTTCTTTTACGTATTCTGTGCGTGTGTACAACGCTTTATTGATATTAGTGATGCTATGGACACAAGCCAGACATATGGATTTCTTTTTTCTTATTTATCCTCTCTATCAGACCATACTTATCTAATGACTTCTCTTTCTTCCTTGTCCTCTCACACCTGTCCTCTCCCTTCACTCCCAAAAACATGTCTCGATTAACGATGAAAGTTTGATGACAATTTTTTTTTCATTACAATTTTTCAAGGCACTGTAGCTTCTCAATGGGCATGATAGAGATATTACCGTGTTCATTGTCGCTTGTACGGTGCTCATTTACAAACAAGTAGAGTTTGTCATATTGCAAATAAAAAGAAAAGTTGGACTCAGCAGCAGCAATTCACAAAACATATCATTCTTTCGTTTGATTAATCAAGATGTTTCAGTTTAATTCAGAGCGAATCATATATATATGTATGTATATATATATATATATATATATATATATATATATATATATATATATATATATATATATATATATATATATATATATATATATATATATATATATATATATATATATATATATTCTCAATCATTCATTCCTTTCTTCCGTAAACTTTAAAATTCCCTGCCTGCTTCTGTATTTCGACCTTCCCATGACTTAAATTCTTTCAAGAGAGGGCTTTCAAGACACTTATCCTCCGATTTAATAATCCCTTTTGACCTCACTTTGGAAATTGTCACTCACGCGGGATTTTTTTTTTTTTTTTGTTGCCATTGGCCAATGATTCTTCTGCTTGAAAAAAAAAGGTAAATGAATAAAGGTATACCGATACATACTCCTGAGCCTGCGTGTGTGTGTGTGTGTGTGTGTGTGTGTGTGTGTGTGATACTAAGTGTAAGTATAGTTTGAATAAAATATGTAAAAAGTTACTAGAAAACTTACACAAGTAATAAAATATTCATTCTTAATAGAACCATGTCAATGTTTTATGAGGTGACAGCTTTTATTTTCTTGCTGCCAACGACGTGTTTGTTGTCTACACTTCCATGGTCTCCCTCCCATCTTCCCCTCCCTCCCTCCCACTCTCCCTCTCTCTCCCATTCCTCCCTCCCACTCTCTTACTCCATCCAACTCTCCCTTTCTCCCCCTTTTCTCCCTCTCATTCTCTTTCTCTCCCCCTTCCCCCCTGTCCTCTCCATCTCTTCCCCTTCCTCGCTCCCACTCTCCCTCTTTCCCCCATTCTTCCCTCCCTCCCTCTCTCCCTTCCTCCCACCCCAATCCTTCCTTCCATCCCAGCATCCACCATCCTTCGCTTCCCTTCCTCCCTCTTTCTTTTCCTCCCCCTCGTCTCTCTCTCTCTCTCTCTCTCTCTCTCTCTCTCTCTCTCTCTCTCTCTCTCTCTCTCTCTCTCTCTCTCTCTCTCGCTGGAAAGGCGAACAAAGATTTCACTCTTCCTCATGCAGCGGACGTTTCCTAAGGTGAATCCTGCTTACCTCACAAACAATGTTTAAAGCAAGACTTCTGAACTCAAGTGCCTGACATAACCTTTCCTCAGCTACCTTCACTACCTTGTTCGTCAGCGTAAGCGAGCTATGAAGTCCACAGATTGCCCGGGGCTCTGCGTAAAGGTGCAGCTCACGGCAAATGAATGGCCGCGCTTGGCGTCTTGGCTTGCGAAACACTCGAGGAAGAAGACGAAGAAGAAGAAGAAAGTATTTCGCTTCCTGGATTCGATCAGCCGTTTCCCGAGAGGTGACATGACGGGGCCGCTCATCCTATTACGTGGGCACGACAAGACATCACCATCCACAAGCCTCCACGACCACTAACCTCTCTTCTAATAAGGGAGCGTCGCAGATTAACCGTCTTTTCTTCCACGCTCTCACCGTCTGTTCAAGGCCTTTTCTTCCTATGTGACACTCTAGTCTACTGCTGCCGGTGAAGTATGGGAGAGGAAAGTTCCTGGAAAACAAGGAATTAACTGTTCAGCAGAAGAGTACCAACGGAGCCAAAAGTGAAACTGAAACCAAGCGAGAAAACTCGAATTTCTTTTGTTTAATTGATGTGTATATGTGAAGCTAATGGTACCTGATGCTCCAATGAAAAATAAGCATGTGTTGAACTTTTATTACACACACACACACACACACACACACACACACACACACACACACACACGTACGCACGCAAGCAAGCACGCACGCACACACACACACGCACACACGCACGCACGCACGCACACTTCAGTAGGAAAAAACTCAAACTCACAGAGTGAAATTTCATTTATATCCAGCTGTTTTATCTTTAATAAGAAAAAAAAAATCTGACAAAGAATGTGAACAATAAGGTTTTGAGGCCACAAAGCTCAATATCAACTTTCAGTAGGGATAAGAATAAAAAAAAAAATCCATATTACAGGATTAATTTCGGAGAAGAGATCAAAGGTCAATAATGTCTTTGATGAGGGATGGTGTCTGATGGGATAGTGATGACGAGCGGTGGCAACGCTGATGTCAAGAGCAAATTAATTTTGATGATTCAGAAATACACGCTTAAGAAAACCCTATTCATCGCATCTGTAGTAAAGAGAAATGAAGGTCAACAAGGAATGAATTTTGATGACTCAGAAAAAAAGAAAACACAAGAAAATTGGGTCACTCAAAACAAACATACAAATCCTTAACGAAATAACACCAGAGACTGAAAAATTGCACAAAACTTACGATACACAGACCAATTTTTTCACTTTTTACTTACAAAACGTTTACACTTCATACGATCATAGAAAGACTAAAGACCCTCATAAAAAAAGAAACAACGACTGAACAGTGCCACAAAATATATACATGGGCCAAAACTTTCCCTTCTATCCACTTCAACGTTTCCTCCCCTCCCCCCAGGCGTGTCAAGTGCGAGGAGCGCGGCGGCGGCGGAGGAGGACGACGACAGGCAGGTGAAGATAGACAGCAGGGGAACGGAGGCTGGGAGAAATGGAGAGGAGGTGCATCTCAACCACGCACAAAGGTTGAACTACATATTGACGTGCAGCCCGATGGTCCTAAATCCCTTTCACCTGAATTTATGTGTGCTGAACCAATAGTCAATATCTCCGACAATGGCTAGGCCTAGAGGATGAATGGGGGCGGGGAGAGGGGAGCGAGAGATGGCAGCGTTAAGAGCAGACCTCTCCACCTGGAATAATGGGAGAGGTCAGGCGGTAAGTGAGGTCTCTGGCAACACTGCAGGGGGAGAGGAACGAGATGGGAGAAAAGAGGGCGAGAAGGAGGAGGAGAAGGAGAAGGAGGAGGAGGAGGAAGGCGGAGGAAGAGGATGTGAAGGAGAGATAGATGAAAGGGAAGAAAATGAGGAAGAGCAAAAGAAGACAACAGGATGAAGAACGGGATAGAAGGACAAACAAGAACACGAACAAAAGGGAACACTTGTAATATAAAGGAAGGAAAGAAGATACTCAAGTGAAAGGGTATGATGATGAGACGAAAATGGAGGAGGAGGAGGAGGAGGAGGAGGAGGAGGAGGAGGAGGACAAAAAGAAAGACGAAGGAAAAGAAGAAAAAGGACAAGATCATGAAGGTGAAAAGAAAAGTGAGGAGAGAACAGGGGGCAAAAGAAAGAGGAGGAGGACGAAGAGGAGGAGAGGGCGAAGATAAAGAAAAAAAGTAGGAAAAAAGAAGACAAGAGACCGTGAGGTAGCAGATGACCTTGAGAAGCAAAACCTAGTGCTGTAGGGCGACAAGCGAAATAAAAAAATAATTGGGAGAAAACATGTCCCCCTTCACGGTACGCTATCATGGCTGACAACCCCTGCCCGCCATCCCTTCCGTCACTGTGTCCCAGAAACTCCGCAGCGCCTTCCCAATTACGATGTCTTAAGGTACGTAGTGTCAACATACAGAAAAATAAAGGATACCACGTACCATTATGATTATAGAGACGGCTGCGCAGAGAGAGAGAGAGAGAGAGAGAGAGAGAGAGAGAGAGAGAGAGAGAGAGAGAGAGAGAGAGAGAGAGAGAGAGAGAGAGAGAGAGAGAGAGAGAGAATTTGGGATTTATGGATTTTGTTCTCTATAATTACAGAAGCTATAATATTTAATAGAAAAAAGAAAATTTGAGCCGGGTCCATTAAGCCGAAGCTCTGGCACAGAACCCTGGCTTAGAAATACTGGCTTGAACTGTCTCAGAAAAGGGAGAGAGAGAGAGAGAGAGAGAGAGAGAGAGAGAGAGAGAGAGAGAGAGAGAGAGAGAGAGAGAGAGAGAGAGAGAGAGAGAGAGAGAGAGAAGAATTGCGGAATTACATCAAAATTATTGGAATACATATCTCACAAAACTTACTCGTCGTTGTTTTCTTTCAAGACATGAGAATATTTGACCAAAGATAACATTTCCTTAATTAACATTATCCACGCACGTCTTGCAGGATCCTCTTCTCAGACAAAGACCGCTTGAAAAAGTGAATGGCTCGGAGAATGAATTGATAAAAGGATTCCGAAGTCATTATCATAATTAAGAATTCTTCTATATTAATTTTCCAACGATCTATCTATTTTTCTGTCTAGTATATATATATATATATATATATATATATATATATATATATATATATATATATATATATATATATATATATATATATATATATATATATATATATATGAGAGAGAGAGAGAGAGAGAGAGAGAGAGAGAGAGAGAGAGAGAGAGAGAGAGAGAGAGAGAGAGAGAGAGAGAGAGAGAGAGAGAGAGAGAGAGAGAGAGGGGGGGGGCAAACAGGCAGGCAGGCAGGCAGGCAGACAGAGACAGACACATAAACAAACAGACAGACAGACAGAGACAAACTGATGGATAATGAGATAGCTGTAAGAATCACCATGCATGCTTCTGCCGAAAAGTGCAAACAAGACTCGGTGTTCCTTGACCAGCAAAACCAGGCTGTGTTTCCTGAGAGGTCTTGGATTAACAGTGGACACACAAATGTTTAGTAATTTATGAATGTATAAAGAGAAGGTTGAGGTAAACGTAGCTTTAGACACATTAACGATGGAAGAGTGTGACGCACGCATGGATGTCATGGATATGAGCAACTGTACTAGTTAATTGAGAAAGAAAGCGAAATATGGTGATGTGATGTACTGTGTGCGTGAGTGTGCAGGTCAGCAGTAGCGTGTGTTGGGGACAAGAAGGTGCTTTATAGCTGGAGGGACACAGATCGCTAGGGTCAGTAGAATGATCATGTGGAGATAAATATTCACGCTTTTTCAACCCACATCTTTAAAAAAAACTTAGCCAGCTGCCAATATTGGGTACATTCATGCCTACTTTTGTCATGAAGTATGCAAATGTGCCAAGTGAACTCTGAATAACAGCAGATGCATCACGTAACTTATTATCGCTCCTGGTCAAGTACTCTCAAACGTTGTCCTTATTTCACAGCTTCCAAATATGCAACAAATCCTACCTTTTATTGGTATCACTTCGGCATTGCGCTGTTGCCACCTATTAAAGAAGCCAAGGGTTAGTCCTGCTCACAACCATGGCATGAATCTACTGGTCGATGCCGTGACGACCTCCAATAAGCGCATCAAACGTAGACCAGCCCAGCACAGCCCAGCCCACCCCACTTCCGGAGGGCTGCAGCCTTGATCCGCGTTCAAGTGAAAAAAGCAGCTAACTCGATTCAGATATCCACTCACGGTCAATTATAGTCTCGTGCAGGATTGGCAGACAAACGCAGGCTCTAAAACTCCAGCAATATTTACTTTCCTTATATTAATTTATCCTGTCATATTCACATTATTGCAGTTTTTTTTTTTAAATATTTATTTCACATGCTTCCGTGAGAGAGAGAGAGAGAGAGAGAGAGAGAGAGAGAGAGAGAGAGAGAGAGAGAGAGAGAGAGAGAGAGAGAGAGAGAGAGAGAGAGAGAGATAATGATTATATAGTTTTACATTATATACTTTTCTTTCGTAAATGAGACGGCATTTTTTACCATTATTATTATTATTATTATTACTATTATTGTTATTATTTTTATTATTATCATTATTATTATTATTACTATTATTATTATTATCATTATTATTGTCTTTATTATTATTATTATGTTACATTCATGGTTTAGTTCCCATAAGTCAAAATTAAAATTAGTCTTCATGGGCTTGTCTTTCTTCTCACATGTCACTATTAAAATCGCATTCCATCCCAGCTCTCCCAAATTTGTGCCAAAGTCTAAGACAACTTTTATTACATCACCAACTTTTGAACGACCCTCCTGTCAGTGACTACAAGAGATGGCACCCCAGAGAAAATTCTACAAGTGTGTGGGAGTAGGAAAGTGTAATTACTTTTATGAATATATTATGGTTTACACACATTTTTCTACCGAGTGATTAAGTACAAACAATTATGATAAAGTTGTCATTATTAAGATGTGTGTGTGTGTAAGTGTGTGTGTGTGTGTGTGTGTGAGAGAGAGAGAAAAAAAAGTCTTCAGGTAATCATTGTTTTATTTATGAAAATTCTGACTTGTAGGCTTGTAGCAACATCTGAGTGTCATGATATTGCAATAATGTGAATGGTTAGATTCATATTACATGAAAGGAAAAATATCACCTTCAGTGAACAACGAAAAAAATAATCACAACTCTCAGTACTAAATGAAAATCACGTAAATACCCACTGAACAATCTATGGCTACAATCATTATAAGATTATAAATTGTGCAGGAATCAATGACCGGATGTTTCGATATCCTTCAGGTAAATAAACGAACACAATGGATACTGTAAACAGGCAAATGACATATTATATTTTTACAGGCTGTTTGGTGGAATAACAAGAACTGCACTATCACATCTACAGAT
>NC_087164.1:24262422-24312422 GCF_035594125.1 Scylla paramamosain
TATATATATATATATATATATATATATATATATATATATATATATATATATATATATATATATATATATATATATATATATATATATATATATATATATATATATATATATATATATATATATATATATATATATACAAACACACACACACTTTTTGGTGTGCAGGAGGAAAATGGCGCACCAGTACGAAATAATCAAAAGATGTTGTGAGGATGTATGTTGTGCCTCAAGGCAAGACAATTGTAAAAAAAAAAAAAAAAAAAGTGAAGAGTGATTCTTACAACCAGCATGAGAGGACTGTACTCGTATGTAGCACGAGATTGTAACGTGATTAAGAAAACATAACCGATATAAACTTCGCATGGATATTTTTCCGCACGTTTCATAGGAATTAACAAGTATGTTAAAAAAATAATTATGAATACAGCAGCCGTCTACAAAGAGAAAAAGCAGCAGAGCTGGAATATTTCCTGTGAAATTAAGACAAAAAAGAATTGTGACCACATACCAAAGTTCACGTGGAAGGAAGCAATGAAGAGGAAAGACAGGGAGCTAACGCTGACGGTTAAACGAGAAAAGTTTCACCAGAAAAAGTAAAGGAGGGAGAGCAAGGAAAGACTTGTTTACGAGGAGGAAAATACTGGCAGAAGACCTAAGGAAGGGAGGTCTTGTCTAATGCTTTAGAGCAGGGATTCCCAATCTGGGGTACATGTACCCCCAGTGGTACATTTGCACTTTTCAGGGTGTGCATTGGGTCTCAGAGAATAACCACTACTGTGCAATACATGGTGTTGTAATCTGCAGTCAGATTGCACGATGTCGTGTTTTTTTTTTCCCAATTTTCTCATTTTTAGTATGCAAAACTTTCATCTACATGCTATCAAGAGTAGGGTTTTCACTATTATGGAACTAACCGTGGCCGCAATCTATACTGGGTCTGAAAGGCTGATAATTATGGATAATTATAAGAAAGATATGTATGCAAATAGAGTTTGATTTATTGGTATTGTCACCTGTAAGATTCTTATGCAGTTTACACATCAAAGTTTCATAATGAAATAATATCGAAGTATTACAATTCCATCTTTTTATTATTAATTTACATACGAACCTATAAAAACCTATATAAACCACATGAATCTATAAAAATGTCCAAGGGGTACAGAGGAGTAAAAAGGCTGGAAAGCCCTGCTTTAGAGGAAATCAGAAACCACTGTGGGAGAGAACAATTTTCCTTTCTCAAGAGATGATGTGCAAACGGATCCAGAAACATAAGTGGTAAATTTTTATTGAGAGTAACGAGCAAAGAACACTATGAGAGAGAGAGAGAGAGAGAGAGAGAGAGAGAGAGAGAGAGAGAGAGAGAGAGAGAGAGAGAGAGAGAGAGAGAGAGAGAGAGAGAGCGCCACACATCACTTGATTCAGATACCAATTATTTTTGTCCTCGCTGCTGATGTTAACTGTATTCCTGTACCCTCTGCACCAGGCCCAACTCATCCATTCACCACTGCTGCCATGTCCTCACCTTGCCAGCTATGGAGTACAATTGATTTTGTAGCTGTGTTGATTGAGCTAATTGATTTTGTAGTTACATTCGTGTTAATATTTCACTGCAGAAAACGATGTAAATCCATAAAAAGCACAGTACAAGATGGTCCTCTGCGAATTGCATTAGTTGGTGGTCGCCCGTCATGTATGAGAGCAGTCAGGCATAGTAAGCCATCCACTTTCTGTTGGTCGTCATGAGCCGATACTCTGGTTTTCTGTCACGTTCATGCAGTGACTCTGATGCTTTGTCACGACGGCTCCCAAGTGTGTGTGTGTGTGTGTGTGTGTGTGTGTGTGTGTGTGTGTGTGTGGTAGTAGTGGTAGTAGTAGCAGTTGTGGAAGTATTATTATTATTAGTAGTAGTAGTAGTAGTGTGTGTGTGTGTGTGTGTGTGTTAGTAGTGGTAGTAGTAGTAGTAGTAGTAGTAGTAGTAGTAGTAGATGTACTGTGTGTGTGCGTGTGTGTTAGTAGTGGTAGTAGTAGTAGTAGTAGTAGTAGTAGTAAGTAGTAGTAGTAGTAGTAGTAGTAGTGTGTGTGTGTGTGTGTGTGTGTGTCATCGCCTTCTAGAGTATGTTATTTACATCAGTGAATTCGCATGTTTTTTTTTTCTTTCATTCATACACTTTCTTCCACCATAGTTTACGCAAACAGTCTCTCCCATCACCAATATTTTTTTTTTTTCATTTCCCTCACTGCAGTAAATATTCCCCTAATGAAGGTCAAATCAATGAATTACGCAAAACAACATGAACACCATACAACATAACTGGTTTATTGAATTGAATTTTCGCATCATGAGAATAGCTTATATAAAATACACAGCCGATGTACAAGGAACTAAACATAGATGTAAGCAAACAACTTACAGTAATGCTCGTCAGATCTTCCAAAGATTCAGTGAATAAAGATAATTATTTTTCAATATTCTCACAAACGCAACGTAAACAAAAAAAAAAAAAAAAAAAGCGATGCCGAGATAAGTTTAATGTAACGGTGAATTTGATAAAGACATGCATGCTCTCTGACATTCACTATCCTTCTTCTCTGGACGTAATCTGCGAGTAACGTACAGAAAATATCCGTTAAAAATTTTATATATCAACTTTCAGGAAGTCTTGGTGTTTTAAACCGGCTTCATAACTTTCTCTCCAGTCCAAATATTGACTTTACATGTATGCTGGCTGCGTGGACAACACTTCATCACAGTGAGTCCGAGATCAATAGTCTTACAGCTATTCTAACATCTCCCGTGCTCACTCACAGCCGTAGAGTTGAATACGAGTACATAGTCTAGTAACACTACTGGTCATGAATCTTGCACGTATGTTTTTGGTGAAAGCAATGCCTACTCTCTCCTCTGTTACATTTGCCTAATTCTCTCTATAGTATGCACACTCATATTCTAAGATAAAACAAAATAACAAAACATGACATGGGAACAGAGCAGACACGGTCATGAGTATTCTGACAGTGCTGGAACAAAAACAGAAAAAAAAAAAGGAGGAAAACGTGGTCTGCAGTGGTAGCACGCAGAACGCTTTCCACCATCCTGACTTGACAGGAATGCGAGGGGAAAAAAATATATAAAAACCTGAACAGAAAGAATCACCAAACATAAGGCTCTCCACACACACACACACACACACACACACACACACACACACATACACACACACACACACACATACGTACACTCTGCAACCACAACCACCATCACCACCACCTTACGATCCCTATCTCAGCTTTATTAGGATAACAGCGGTAGTATAAAGAGCCACAATAGAGAGGCTTCCTTATCCATTACGGAGAGTAACTTGGCTTGAGAACCACCGCGGCGCCTTTTACTTCTCTGTGTAGAAAGGTGACTCTCCCGCGCGGCCATAAGGCTGGATGCTTCAGTCTCCCTTATCAGCACGGATGACGCTTTTTGTGGGATTAGTATTATGTCTCAGTACTTCTGTCGTATTATTTTATCCAATTTTATATCACTGCGTACATAGCAAAGTCTCTCTCTCTCTCTCTCTCTCTCTCTCTCTCTCCTCTCTCTCTCTCTCTCTCTCTCTCTCTCTCTCTCATACCCACGTTATTTATGTAACTAAGAGAAAGGTAAGGCAAGAAAAGCAATCTACGTCACTGAAAACACGTAATGGCGGAAAAGAAGAGAGTAGACCGAGTAATTTTGATATCTCAAACACCTTGAGAGAGAGAGAGAGAGAGAGAGAGAGAGAGGAGAGAGAGAGAGAGAGAGAGAGAGAGAGAGAGATAACACAGTAGACTCCATAACCTCACAAGAAATCTTCGCCAGCAACGCAGCCACTCGGCCAGCAACGGGAGGACAACACACTCATTAGCGGGTTGAGAGGTAACTAAATAAGAATTTTTTAATCTTACGTCGAGCTTGTTAAAACAGGAAATTCATTCGGCTTACATAATATAAATACAGCCTCCGTTATGCATTACTCAAAATGTCCCTGAGACATTATCTTGTGTGTGCTTAAAAGAGTGGAAGGGAAAGAGACAAAGCTGCTTTTTGGGGCTCTGAGCGAAGAGGAGCAGACTGAAAGGGAGGAACATCTTTTCCTTTAAAAAAAAATGTAATTGTGACGATGGAATAATGGCTAAGAATGATTCTCAACAATGATAAGAAAAACAGTGATAATGGAGCAGGAGGAGAAGGAGGAGGGGGAAAAAAAGGATATAGAAAAAAGGAAAGAGGAGGAAGGCGGACACACGACTCTTTACAGTCACATATGATAGCCTCTTGACGTGGCGAGGCCTTTGAGGTTCTGTTTCGGAGAAGACGCAGCCTAGTGCATCGCGTCATCGCCTCTCACTAACGATTCTCTATGTCCGCAGAATTCTGAGTCGCCCGCCAGCATGACCATACTTTGTTTCGTGCAACGTGTCGTTTTTCAGTAAGACCCTAAACATTCACTTTGCATCTGTACCAACAAAACTTTTTAAGGCAATGCATGAAACAAGACGCAAATTGTGAAGTTTTCCTATGATTGAAGACCAGACACCAATTTGTGACAATGGTGGTGGTGGTGGTGCTGATGCAGCAACAACAATAACAACAACATTAGCAACAACAACATTAACAACAACTACTACAACAGTACACGACTAAATAATGTCATTATCATAATAACTATGTAAGTAATCTTACACTTAGGTTTTGAACATACTTACGATATCATATGAATGGACGGCTACATAATGTCTTACCTGGAAAGAAAGATACACACATTATTATTAATAAAGAGAGAGAGAGAGAGAGAGAGAGAGAGAGAGAGAGAGAGAGAGAGAGAGAGAGAGAGAGAGAGAGAGAGAGAGAGAGAGAGAGAGAGAGAGAGAGAGAGAGAGAGAGAGAGAGAGAGAGAGTGAGAGAGAGAGAGAGAGAGAGAGAGAGAGAGAGAGAGAGAGAGAGAGAGAGAGAGAGAGCAGGAAATTGGCAACTTTGCAGATTAACTGAGCTTGTTCTGCATTTGCGTTAAGGATCTCAGCCACAGGTGTGCCATTAAGTATAAGGTTTGTGAAGAAACCGTGCCTTTTCACCTTCAGCGCGAGAAGCGACGGTGTCACGAGACCTCACTGTCTATTATCAGTTGCTTAATAAAGTCCAAGATCATCTTTGAAACACCCGCACCACTTATATACGTATTGCAGAAAGGACTAATGGAATTTTCCTCAAAATACGAACAAAATTA
This sequence comes from Scylla paramamosain, assembly GCF_035594125.1. Classification (NCBI taxonomy): domain Eukaryota; kingdom Metazoa; phylum Arthropoda; class Malacostraca; order Decapoda; family Portunidae; genus Scylla; species Scylla paramamosain. The sequence goes on from NC_087164.1 coordinate 24,267,681, forward strand.
GTTATAATATAGATTTTGACATTTCCTCGCTCCAGAAGCTAGAGGCGCCTGCTCGATGGTGCCGCCAGATCAATACCCTTGTTGATTATAAAAGTTTGCAAAGGTGTCGCAGGACTCCTCATACAGCCCTACCGCTCCTGTACATGCCAAGGTTGTTGTACTGATATCGCAAAAACACGTTGTTGTTTGTGATTTTATTCGGTTTAACATATGTAGTTAAAAGTGCATTTTCTTCATTTGCTAGGTGCCAAAACTTATACTTTCATGACTGCAGACCATTCATTTATTTGTCTCATATTCTTGAGTGCAAGCCATTAATTTACCTACGCTTCTTTCCAGTATAAGGATTGTGGCCTGAAAAGGTTACTGGCAGGCACTGGCTTACAAGGGCTAGCAGAAGCCAGCAAGAAGCAGCAGCAGGTGGTGAGCTTCCTTAATTGCCCTGCAGCTCCAAGTCACATGTCAGGCAGGAGGGGCGGGGATGGAGTATCACGGGAACAGTGCCAGGAACAAAGGAGCTTCACAGGTGCTCACAAGAGGCTAATGGAGCCTGCACGCCGCCGGTTTCCCCTCAAGGTGTTATATTATTGGGTCCCTTCAAGGTTGTCGTCGCGGGCCACCTGAGAGGGAAGAGCTGCGCAGTGAGCTTGCTGTCCGCAATAACAGCCGGACATTGGAGATTAAGACAAGACATTTTACTCATTATGCCAGAATTTCGCCTTGAATCTCTTTAACTGGAGAGAAATGTGTACATGTTCTTCATGTGGCAAAGGACAGCATCATTCAGGGGGTCTAATGGACGCACGCCCTTTGGTAACTGATGGTCACAGTTACCGATCCCATGATGGCTTCCACTGCCCCGGATAGCCGCACGCCACTAATGCTGTCACTTTTTATTTATTTTTAACAGCTTTTCCCAATGCAACTAAACGAATTACATTTGGGTCATGTATTTTTTTTTACCGGTAATCTAAAACAAATGTAAACAAATTCAATAACATTAATAAAAAATAAATAAACATCGGACAACATGAATATTTTGTGTTGTCAAGTGGCATGGGCCTGTCTACGGAGGGCTCATGACACTGGCTGAGGTTATTTGCAAGATGAAGCAGAGTTGTGGTTATCCCCATGAACACGTCGTCTGGTAGTCTGTCTGGATAGTGGGAAGGTCATGGTGATGGTATAACGTACAAGTGATCCTAATAATTTTCCCAACCACACTGTGCTCAAAACTTCCAGAAACATCATCCCTAAACAAAGTTGGAAAATGTTCTCCTCTCTTCTATCTTTCAGCATATTCTTTAGGAGCATTTTCCAGCTACAGGTAAAGGTAAAGAAAAAATATTCACAATGGCGAGTTGAGGCTGGTGGGTGTGGGCGACGAGGTACCAGAAAAGGGGCTCCGCCGCCGCTGCCGCCGCAGGGCACACATTGATTGGCTGTTGATGCTCGCGTGGAAGCCATTCAATACTTTTCCCCTACTATTTGGGAATCAACTTGTCCCTGGAAAGTTTGGGTTCGGGTATCACGTCAGCAGCTAAACTTTAAATCTCCATGACAGCCTCCATCACAGAAGCTTCACATCTTATTAAAACAGTGATAGTTCAAAGAAATAAAATAAATCGCATATTTTTGCCAAACTACACGAAAATGTGTACGTGTCGAAGAAACACGCTTCATTTGAGAGATGCGAATCTGATCGCCATTACAGGTGACGGGCGGAGCCAAGAAGCCTCCACTCAGACAGAGGGGGAAAGACAGGTCTCCGGCAGACAAGACGTAATCGAATGTGAGCGATGCATTAGCAAATAGGTCTCGAGGCGCGGGGAGGAGCCAAGACACTACTCACTCAAAGAAGCCGCCGGGGAACACACAGACTTCATGATGAGCTTCTGACATGATCTCGTTGATTTTATTAGACACTCACACAACCCCCTCGTCTCTCCCTCATCTCCTTCTCCATCATCGGGAAGAGCAAAGAGGTGTGTCATAAAAAAAAGGCCGAAAAATTTGAGCAGTAGTAGCTGTGAGGTAGGAAGCGAGATAAAGGAAACCAAACACGCCCGTAAGAGGTATAATGCAGATATCCTTTTTTTTTCTTTTCTTTTATTGTACATAATCTTTCTTGAGGTAATACAATGCTCAGGTTTGGTATCATATGACTATGAGATGATAACTCGTAATTTAAAGAGGCAGGCTTCAATTACTGCAAACACACCATCAATCTAAGTTTCGTGTCACATTCCTAATCGATTTTCTTTATACATTCTCTTCACATGGCGCTTTGAAGGTGGTTGATCACTCAGCCATTAGGCTTCCTTGATCACGTATTGGACACCGATCCGTTACCCAAGAATCTTGCTTTTGATTATCGCTTGAAGTAAGTAAAGATCTGTGGATTTAACGAGTCGGTTACAGAACAATCTCTAAAACATTTCCAGTAGCAGTAGCAATTGTATCGTTGAAAAATGCACTGTAAAAAGTCAAGGCGAAGAAGGCGCTATATGAATAAATATCACCTCTTTATTTGACTTTTTTGGAATTGAGTAACTAAGCACATTGAGCACAATCTTTATACCAGTCTTTAACGAACATTAATTTTTTACAAGATGAAGTCGATGAAAATATTTACATTGTGAACGTAGAAATTTTCAAAACTTTAAACCCAGATCTAAACTTCGGTTTCCGTGCCTCTCGTGAGTTTCCTATTTGACTTCTTTCCCGAGTTTTCTATCCCTTTTTTAGCTGATCCTGATCAGGGAATTGACCCACTGCTTTTTCTCAGAGACTTAGTTGTTTTTGTCTTGTTTCGAGCAACAACAACAACAACAACAACAACAACAACTTCAAACAGCAACAACAACTTCAAACATCCGCATGTAATTCATTTTCTTCATAATAGTTCAAAGCGGATAAAATCAAGGTCTTTCACTGCGTTATCAACAGAAAACACCATTAAAGACGAAAGGTATTCCAATAAACAGCCTCTAGTGTACCAGACAGACAGCCGTCCTCTGCCGCATCAACGCCGAGACAGCCGAGTGGCTGGGACAGTCAGTGACGAGAGTCTGGCACCACCTGACTCACGAGCCAAAGCACTTCGCTGGCTCGGCAAGAACACATAACAGTGATGAAAAATGTGCTTCCGGCTGTCATGTGTGGTAAAGTGAATTGAGGAGATATGGCTAAGAAATATGGTGGAACGGAAGAAATCTGTGGCTTTATGGTGAAGGCAATAACCTGCTGAGGGCCACCTGGCGCTCCAAGTACCTTCGTCTGGCCAACGACGCTCAGGATGCATTTTTCTTTTTCCTCATGGCTGCAATAATGTGGTCAAGGGCACTTGACCCCTTCATCAGAACTTGGATATTCTTTCGGCGCGGGGAATGCCTAAGTCTTCTTCGTAGTCATCTTTATAGTTGCGTAAACTTTCCTCCTCTTGGTACTGTACCGTCATGTGACCGTCTATTTTTACGCCACTTGACGAATACAATACGTAGTGATACTAGTAGTGTATATAAGATTATTGTCGTGTTGTCTTTCTGGCTGTATTGTTATAGTACAAGGTTCTAAATATAGACTTGTGATATTTTTGTATTCGTTATGTATGAGCTGTACTGAAAGTCTGAATAATTATTAAGGGAAAGGATGGATATGTGCCAGGTGGAGCGGAAGGGGAAAGTAGGGGGCGGTGGATAGTGCGAAACAGAGGGAAGGGGAGGGATGGATGGGAACACTTTCTGGTTGGGGTCACCAGCTGCTGTGCTTCCATTTCATAAGCCACACAAACATTATATGCGTGCACTACATATGTAAGCATCAGTAGCCTTAGTAGTGAAGTACACTATATTGTGATAATAGCTATTTGTTTTGACGACAACGAATCATAGCACGTTAAAATACCCTACCCGTCTCTCCTCCCTTTCCATCTTCGTACCCTCGCCTCATCCATTGCCTCCTCTTCCCTCCCTCCTACTCTGCTGCCACCTATCCACTGCCTCCCTGTTCCCTGCCTCTCACCATCCGATGTCTCCCTTCCCTTTCCATCATCTCCCAACGCAACTCGCGCTTAAATCAAGCTTTCAGTCAATTTCACACCAAAGCAAATACAACAGTATATGTTAGTTGAAGGTTTTATTTTACTTAAGACGAGATGCTCTTTCATGTTTGAAAATGTGGCATAATTAGTGTTATTATTTGCGTGTGTGTGTGTGTGTGTGTGTGTGTGTGTGTGTTTGTGTATATATATATATATATATATATATATATATATATATATATATATATATATATATATATATATATATATATATATATATATATATATATATATATATATATATATATATATTGGGGAGCGCTCAAATATTATGCAGCCAATGTACAGTCAGGTGGGCAGTGAATAAGTTCACACGTGCCTTGCATTCCCTGCCTTGACCACAATGTTCTAGTTATGTGTATATAATTTAGTCACCGACATGGTCACATCACAATATCAATATTTTATGCACGAAAAACGAAGCCGGTGAATTCGTTTCACAAGTACTTTTCAGATATATCATTTATATATCCGTTGTGGTTTCGGAGTAACTATCCTTCTCCTTAATAAAAATAAAAAATAAATAAATAAAATAAAATAAAAATATAAAAAAAATAAAGTATCTGCAGCTTGAAGGAGTGCATCTGTAATGACTGAAATCTAAAAGATATTTCCTCATACAAGTGACAGTATAACGAAACACTGGAAACCATAGATGCAGTGCTGACAGGAACGCGGACAATGGCTGCCATAGTGGTGAGAGCAGAGTCCATGAGGCCTGTCATAGCGTTGTTAGAAATCTCTTTACCCAAATAAACTTTTAATGGTTGAGGAGATTAAAAATTATTCATCGACCTTTTCTTAAGTGATGAAATTTTCCTAATAATCAGAAAATCGATAGATGCTAAGACAGACAAATAAGATGAATAACCAACATGTAATGTTTCATTGGTTACTTTCTACTCACGTGTAGTGGACGCATTTAAGAACGAATGACAACTCTGCCAGTAAATGTTTCGAAGATACTATCCAGTTTTCATAACAGCGTGACAACAGCCGTTCCGTCAGCCGTCGCGGCCTCGTTTCCCCCGCCACCCTAAAGGTAAGTCGATTTGCCACTCTTCGTCCGTCACGGTGGTGAGCGGAGCGTGGGGGAGGAGCGGGGATGTAGGAGAACAAGCTGCTTCACTGAGGGAATTCCTGTGTGGGTGGGCGCTTTAGTCACAAATCTGTAAAGATTTATTTATTTTTATTTGTTCCTTATAAATAGTCCAGGACATAACATAAGTCTATTAGAAGCGATTTCCTTCGATTATTTTTGTAAGATTACATTATTATTTCTTAAATACGCACTGGCGATGTAGCGGTTGATCATATATTTTTCCTCACCAAAAGCAACAAAAGTTTCTCCGTTATTTGTGAAGTTTAACACTTATGTGGCGCATTACGTTTTCTTCACGCCACTCGTGCACAATTACGTCGACTCACCAGGCCAGGGATCTCCCGAGGCTTGTACAGGCCTTGGAGCCCTGCACTGCGGCACGACTTTCCTTGTACGTACTGGAGAGGGTCAGGCCTATGTCTTATTGAATCAAAGTGCTGACACTAATAGACGCGCGTGCACACAGACAGACACACAGATAGACAGACAGAAAGACACACACACACACACACACACACACACACACACACACACACACACACACACACACACACACCGTACGAAAACCTATAATACTCAGACCACTGCTACAGGATGGAAGCGAGGGGAAAGGTGGTTTGGTGCTTCATCATCCTGAAGGGCTGGGATCGGGTGATATCCGTGCTTCGGAGATTTGACATCTACGTGATTTGTGTTTTCTACCACCCGGCGCTTTCCATGACTGTGCTGGACACAGAGTAGCGGAGACACTAGGCTGATAAAAATAAGGCTCACAAATTCAACTTCATTGTCGCATAATCATGATCTACACTGTTAACGATCACTTTATGAGCATTTGTCAGGAGTGCAACCTATTTGTAATTGTGTAATCCATTAAGAATAAAGTTAATTTAGTCAGTAAATAATATATATTTTGAAATTGCACTCATATGTTGACTTTGTAAATATTTGAATTACAATATTGATAAAAATTGGCATTAAGTAATAGTTGTGCAGTAATTCCTTCCATAAATGCCTTTAAACGTCGTAAGATGCAGGATAAAAAATTACTAGTATGAGGCTTTCCATCTGTGAGATACGAGAAAAAAAGGTGAAGAAAGAAATTGTAAGGAAGAAATGTGGCAATGGGAAAGTTATGTGACACACGAATAAAATAAAATGTGCTGAGGTGGTATGACCAGGTGGACGGAACGGTGAAGACAAGGACCGTGTCGATGATGGGGAGCAAACGACGAAGATCAAGAAAACAGATGGGAAAACGAATGCCGGATACCATGGACAGGGGATGATGGAATCGAACACACTGACAAATGACAGACTAAGATGAAGAATATTTATTCAAATTGAAGTGTATAACCCATATCTAGGTATTTTTACGTCCTGCTTCTCTCCCTGACAGGTTTCTGCCGTGATAAACGACTACTATTCTTCTCGTAATCTTTTTTATATAAAGGTTTCTGAGGGTTTCCTTGTTTCTCCTGTTTTTTTTTTTATTCACAAATTACCTCATTCTAACTCCGTGTTCTATTTATTTTTTACACAGATGACAACAAATTTGTCGTATAATAATATAGAACCCTCACGACAAGTACTGCGAGACAGACTTCAGGATGTTACAAAAATATTAGCTTCTGACGTTTTAATTACCTAAAAATGAGACCAGTAAAGCGATGAAATTTTCTATATCAACATTTTCACTACTTACAACGTCAGAGTGAACAATCTTTGAAGTATAATTGGTCGTTTTAGAGGCATTAAACTGTTTATTTTTACAATCCCTTCGTTTTGTATCGATTTTTGTCATTGCTATCATGGGACCAAGTTCACATTGAAGTTAAACCACGTGAGTCACATGACTGCACAACATTAAAGCGGCATGTGCTACACTACAACGTGATCAAGTCAAGGACACCAATGCTTGAAGTAAAATGGTGTAGGTGAAAGTGAAGGATAAGCTATTTTCTTTCTTTCACCTACGACTATGGTGCTTTTCCCACAGATCTTGGATGTCTAAACCTGCGTCAAGTAACGAAGGGGTTGTTTGCTAAGCTCGCATCAAGTTGCTTTAAGTTTGGTGATTTATTTTTATATATCATTAGGCAATTTGTATTGTATTTACTACTCTCTTGATTGCTTAAGATATTAGACATTTATTGATAAGATATAGAAAAATGGCTATTACACATTTCATCATATAAAAGTAAACTGAAAAAAAAAAAGACTCATCATCATCGCTTTCACTATCAGCAGCACACGGATCGCATTGTGAATCCCATTCCCATATACAAAATATCCCGCATTCGACTACATAGTAAACTTTAGCCGTGGTGGAAATATCTCGATTTACTGCATCTTTTCTTCCATTTACAGCCTCCGTACGAGCTGCAAACCGTGACAATAATTCGCAACCACTCCCGCAAACACTGAACGCTGGATACAAAATAAACAATGTCCCAGTTTTCGAGGAGGCGCAACAGCATGCTGGTTAAAGCTATGTTAGGACTGCAGCCGTCCCCTCCTTCCCTCCCATCCTCCCTTTGCAGTGTTATATACCTTCCCTCCCGAGCCAGGGGATCGGGGCTGCTACAAATATTGAATTTTCTAAAATATCTGACGTAGCCGAGAATGTCATCAAGGCGAGTCATGCCTGTATATGGATGGTGCTTCACATGCAGAGGAGAGAGAGAGAGAGAGAGAGAGAGAGAGAGAGAGAGAGAGAGAGAGAGAGAGAGAGAGAGAGAGAGAGAGAGAGAGAGAGAGAGAGAGAGAGAGAGAGAGAGAGAGACCAGCAGGCATATAGACAAAGAAAATACATGCATGCATACATACATACATGCATACATACATACATACATACATAGACACAGAGAAAAACAACCAACCAACCAGCCACTCAAAAACAACAGAGAGACGGCCAGAAACACGGTGAGAGGCAGAAACAAACAATAAACAGTGAAAGGAAAAAAAAGGAGAAGAAAAATAAAATAGTGAAAGACAGAGAGATAGAGACAAACTGAGGGAAAAACAGACGTGTAGAAAAATAAAGCTTTCTTCACACAGGACAGTCAGCCAGGTAAGCAAGTGCGTGTCAATACTTCGAAATCCTCATCGTGAAGTGGCAGGGCAAGTGTGGTGGGTCAGCAGGACGCAGGGAAGGGGACGGCGAGGCGAGAACAGACAGTGGTGACGAGGCGCTGCTTGAAGAGGAACTAAATGGGCTGACCAACAGCTAGATGTGCGAAAGAGGAAGGGAGAGAGTCCTGTTGGTGATAGACTAGGGAATAATAGGCTGGTGAAAGAGATGAACCAAAGGAAACTGTTTTAACGGAAATAACAAGAGAAAGGGAAGAATCAAAGTAACAAGAAAGAAAGAGAATGAAAAACAGGGAAAAAATCTGGGCTAGGAAAGGCTGCCGGAACAATTTCAAGGTATCTGTTGAAAGGCAATAGTGTCTGTGAAGTTCCACACACGTGTACACAGTCACACACACACACACACACACACACACGAACAGAAACAAACAAATAAACGCACACACACGCATGTACATACCCACACGCGCGCGCGCGCACGCACGCACGCACACACATACACACACACACACACACACACACACACACACACACACACACACACACACACACACACACACACACACACACACACACACACACACACACACACACACACACACACACACACACACAGTTTCCCCAGTGGAACATCTACTTTAACTCCGAGGTATAGGGAAGGGGAACAAGATTTTCCTTGTCCAAAGCTTCTGCAGTGGTCTTCCTCTCTTTCCCTCCTCTTCCTCCTCCTCCTCAAGCGCCGCCGTCACTTTACTTCATCTTCTCTTTCTATTCCCCCACTGTTACTCTGTTACTTTTCTCTCTGTTTCCTCGTCTCTTGCATCTCCTGCCTCGATGCATCCTTTGTGTCTTAAGCTTCATTTACTAACACTTTACTGCCTAACACTCCAATTATGACTGCCCTCATTCAAGAGACTGCGATCAAACCTTCTTTATTTTTTTCTTTTTTCATCACATTTGAAATACATTCTTTGTAAAAATTTCTGGCCTATTTTTATCCCCGCTTGGTTCCCCCAGGTAGGTGTTTTGCACTCTTGACGTGTAATTAGTTAACACCTGTCCGGGCCTCTTCCTCCACCTGACAGGTGTCTCGCGTACCACCGCACCTGGCCTGCCTCGCTGTAATTTATGCATCGCTGCAACTGCGAGAATTTTTTCATTGTTCTACTTGCTCTATTTTTCAACTTTGATGTTTTTTCTTCAATAGAATTTTTTTTATCCAATAGGTAACTATGGACAAATAACATGCACGAGTGTGTTGAGAAACATGGACGATACACTTGTGTCCACTCTGTATTGCTTTGACAACCAAGCATTGGCAGGGTGAGGCCAGCTGTCTCTCATCTCTAGGAAAACATTATTCGACAGTTCGGAGGGTTATACAGTTGTACTCATATCTGTATTCCAAGGAAAATCACACTGAGGGAAAACAATGACATGATTATATCCCGTATGAAAGACTTATTAACTCGTATTTCACTGAATATCGAGGCCTTCACTTCTACTGTCACGCTGCATCACTCGCTATATTTTACTGCTATTGAAAATGACACTACTCAGCTCGTTAATTGCCTCTCCACCGGCTCACTGCGCATGAATTGTTACACATTATCATGTTCGTTCCGTCTGCTCCGTAAGGCGAGACACGGCCAATATCTTCTGCCCTTCATTTCCGATACTGGGAAACTGAAACAGCGCCTTCGCTATTTCCTTTCCTCCTACAAGTTCAGCACTTTCAAAAGAGCGGTATCGGGTCCCCATCCAATATGAAAATTACCTTTGAAATCGTCTCAATTTTCAATGGAGTGACAGAAGTGGACTTTTTTCCTTCTTGAATATGGCCCGGTTCCATTTATGCCAACATAAAAGATTCTGAAACAATTTTCTCTCTTTAACCGACATTTTTATATTCGTTATATTCTCTTTCCTTTCAAATATTCTTCCTCATTCTTCTGACTGCCTCTTAATTCCACAGCGGTAAGAGTCTCATGGATTTGCTTCACTGTCCACCTAGCGTGACTGCAGCGCCGAAGCCTCGTCTTGGCTGTGGTCAAGAGATGGAGTGTCCGTCCTTGAGGCGTTTAGAAATGGTAGCAGGGAAAGGAAAAGACAATTAAGGTAAAAAAAAAAGTTATTTGAAAACACAGAGTACAGATGGATTTAGAAGGTTACTCTAAGTAAAAAAAAATACGATACATTATAAAAATACATTTCCAACTATTGGTAAAGAAAAAAAAATGTAGCGCACAGGATGGTCGCCCAGGTCCCCTATTAAAAAAAACAATATCTTTGACTCGTTTGGTCCCTCAGGCTATAAAGGATCAAGTCCCCCCCACCTGGCTCAGCAGCAGCAGGCCTTCCCTCTCCCTACCTGGCTGCCTGCAACACTTATTTACTTACGATGGAGGGTAAAGGTGCTTCAGTTATTTTTTTCATGCCTGGTGACCTAACACAATAATGAAATAAATAGGGAGTTGAATATGTCTGCACACACAAGTCTCATGAAGGTGTTCTAATGTCCAGACGCCATGCACAATCATGCTCTGAAGTGTGCATTGGGTTACAGCAAGCGTTTCTTGTTTGTTTTCCAATTATGTTTTTCGTTGTCACATTTTTTTTCTGTAATGCATATAGTGTTCATCGCAATGGTGAATGACTAAACATACTGAGAAATTAGCACCACAGCAACAATCTTCTCCACAGAGTTATCTTCTCTAAAATTCAATATCTTTGTAAAGTCTTTCTGATATAGCCTTCAAAAAATACTGTAAAGCAATAGTCTACTTATGTATATATACTTGCCTGACATTCCCCTTAAACTGGCATAGACGAGAAATGACATCTACATAACTCCTTGTCTAACTGTAGAAATAAAAACACAGAGAGTGTTCCGAGGTGTCTTGTTCCATCCCTTTTGATTGCCTTTCGCGAACACACAAGGAACACATTGCAAGTATACTTCTAACACAGAAGCGGAATCTGTGGCAAGGCCATTCCCTCTAACAAAACATTGAGGGAATAATTCAAAGGAGTGCGTTTTCATTTACGATTCAAACTGATCGGTCTTTGGGTTAGAATATTCATCATGACTGCCGTGGGAACTCTACATGTTTTATTCTTCCAGCAACACACACAAACATACATGTCACATCCACTCCGCAACACACGACCAACAAAATTCGATATCGTGAATGGCAACACACCGCTGTATCCTCATGGAATGTAGTGGTGTTCAGTATACCCTTGGTTTGTGCTGAGCGCCTTGCTTAGGACAAGGAAGTAACGGTTAGTGAAGTTGTCACGTAAGACACAAATCAATGGAGGGTATTAGTTGTATATGTACACTTATCTTTCATGGCTCTTCCTTGCTAAGATTTCAATAATACAACACACATACCTCTTATTATTGTTATGATAATAATAATAATAATAATAATAATAATAATAATAATAATAATAATAATAATAATAATAATAATAATAATAATAATAATAATAATAATAACAGTAATAATAGGTATAGGTGTGTTGTATTACAATGATGATAATAATAATAATTATTATTTGTTCCAAGGATTTGTGTAGTAGCATGATGACTAAACTATCATTACATTTGTACCAACCTATCACCAATCACAAAAAAGAAGAAACATACTACCAGTTGTTCCTAAAAAGAAAAGAAAAAGGTACATGCAAAGAATGCCACGCTGTGAATAGGTGCAGTTTAATTCATTTTATAGACAGGGCTTTACGGGTGCAGTGCTATGTGGCCATGTGACGTGCCGGCGGCTTGAACCCAAACCCATGCTCCACACCCCGCCATGTCGCCAGAAATGCATTCAGTGGTATAAAAATGTGTTGCCTGTTGTTCACCACATCTATATTCATGGAGAGAGGCTCGGCGTCCGGAAAAGTGTAAGGCAGCGTGAGCCAGCCAGGATCATTAACAGCGGGGGAACTACTGTAACAACTATAACATGACTAGCAAATACGTGGAAATTAATTAATCTTTGGTGAGGCGAGGCAAACAAGGGAAGGGGTTACTGATAAACGGCACTAATTAAAAAGGTTGTATTGTGCTGTGTCCCTTGCGAGTTCCTCTGACATTGTTACCTGGATTTCTTTTAAAACCCTCCGATAGTGATTTACTATCGTGAAAATGTCTAAGTATCCCAGTAAAGGAATCCCCTACAGCATGCTTACCTTATTTCACTGTCTTTATCGTTTACGTGAACTGCATTATTCATTAAATCCACTACTGCTACATTAAGGCGGTAAGGCAGTAATGTCCTACGAATGAAACAGAGCCACAGGAAAACAAAGAGGTAATTTCAAATCATCGGTGGTGAAGAAAAGTTTGGCTACCAGTCTCTCTCTCTCTCTCTCTCTCTCTCTCTCTCTCTCTCTCTTACATTGTGGTATACATCAGTGGAAGAAGTGCCAGTAACAAACACTGGGTGAGAACATGTGAGAAATTCTGGAAGCTTCGTACAAAATTTATTTACAAAAGAGTGGGTATGGGAAGCGTGAGCGGGACGAGCACTCGCCTGCCCGCCGCGGCACACAGCTATAAGTGTCCTGCCGAAGTGGTTTCGCCATTCGTAAGCCATACCGGAAGTGACTTGATCCATTCCTAGCTAAAGTGTGCAGAGGTGGTGGTAGTAGTAGTGGTAAGAGTAGTAGTAGCAGTAGTAGTAGTAGTAGTAACTTGTTGTTAATGTTGTTGTTGTTGTTGTTGGTTGTTTTCGGTTGCAGAAAGCAGCAACAGCAGTAGCATGATAAACAGGACTAGTATTACTATTCTGTGTTTCTTTCTCAAGGGAAAACAAATGAGGTGAGAAAAAGAAGATTTTTATCACTGAAAACAAAGCAAAACGCTGCTGCTCACTAGTCTCGGTAACACAAAACTGTAAATACTTGCTAAAAGGTTCCTTAATGAGACGAAGAGTCTTTCACGGCGGGTACTTTATACCTAGCCAAGGCATACATAAGTGAGGTGAGGTAAGGACGAGGAACGGATAAGAACACTGGCCTAGGAAATGCTGTGTGGGAACATTAGTATGGTCCCACAGATGTCGCTAAGTGGGGTGAGGGTCTGAGAGAAGTGGAGGGAGGGGGCAAGGCCGAGGAACTGAGGGAAGGAAGGAGGGAAGAAACAAGAGGCAGTGAACGTGGCAGGACTGAACAACCTGGCAGAGGTGACACTATTTAGTTCTTGCAGTGAACCACCGATCCTTTTACGTCGCTGTTTTGTGGTCTATAACTATTTGGCCTCATTGATTTTCTAAATTTTTGCCATCACAAGAGCAACTTCAAAAGAAACTTTAAAAAAATCTAAATATATAAGCAAGGCAACCACTCTGCAACCTTAGTATTCCAAATCAGTGTTACAATTACAATGTTATAGAAAAAGAGAAATTATGTTCACTTAGTGACTAAACAACATTTCACCATATTATATGGTTCATGCCTAAAATCATAACGAAGCTCCTTACACGAAGACCATCCATAAAATTATGTGTGGCTAAACTGCCCACAAAAAAAAAAAAAAAAAAAATTTGTCATTACAAATAGAGGGAAGAATTAAAAAAAAATTAATATATATATATATATATATATATATATATATATATATATATATATATATATATATATATATATATATATATATATATATATATATATATATATATATATATATATATATATATATATATATATATATATATATATACGAAACATATCTTCTCCACGAATAAAAGAAAACGTTACAGTAAGAAAAAAATAAAAAAATAAAGTAATTTCCAGTTAGACTAACCTTGTACTACGACAAGAGTGGACAAACAGAGCCCCTCCCCTCAGCGTGGCGGGACAAGGCCCAGACTGTTGAAACACATCAGGGACGTGCCCGCCTCGCCACGAGTTTACTGCTGGACCATTACTCGCAAAATATCTAAGTTGTTCGTCGTTATTTGTAATCTTGTAGGTTTTTCTTATGAGAATCGTTTCGTTAATATGGGATATGAAGAACAAGCAAAACAATCTCTCTCTCTCTCTCTCTCTCTCTCTCTCTGACTTAAGTCAGTGAAAGGAACTGACCGAGATCAGTGGCAGGAACAGTTTGCCGCGGTGTTTCTGACAAACTTAGACAATAATAATAATCTGGTTAGGGACACCCGTCACCATTACCACACTTGTCACCATCACTGTCCACCACGGCCAACCACCACCACCGCCATCATTTAACCATAAGGGAGTTCACAACCACAGGCGACACGCAATACCAAGAGGACACACCACGAACAGTACCAATAAAAGTTAACTTCTTGCAAGAGGTATCACCACCCACGGACCACACGCTACTACAAAAAAAAAAAAAAAAAAAAAGAATCATTACCAACACCCACCATTCACAGCATTCACAGTTCCTTTACACTAACACCTACGCAGAGCCCTCCACTATCGCTACCACCACCTCCACCACCAGCACCACCCGTATCGCCACCACCACCACCATCGCTGCCTCCCCCTTAACCGGTGTTCTCGCTATTTCTAGCTCCGGACTTCTCCAATAAAAGTAACATCGAAAAGTTTGTTCAACATAGGACAGTTGCGTATGTTATTGGTTTTCAAAAACTGGGGGAAATATTTTGCGCACTCCGGTTAGACAGGGGACAGGAACGACGAGGGAGGGAGTGAAGGAAGGGATGCGAAGGGAAGCTCAAATTACTGGCTCATTTTCGAAAAAAAAATACAACATACCATTTTTAACAGAGTAAACATCCCATGTAAAGTGCAAGAAGAGAACACTCGTGCAGAGAGAGAGAGAGAGAGAGAGAGAGAGAGAGAGAGAGAGAGAGAGAGAGAGAGAGAGAGAGAGAGAGAGAGAGAGAGAGAGAAATGCCCACGTATACACACACACACACACACACACACACACACACACACACACACACACACACACACACACACACACACACACACACACACACAAAACACGCTACAGACCTGTATAGAATGGTATGAGAGAACCACAGGCAATGGCACGAAAGAAGAGGTCCGTTCACAGAGATTAATGAAGGCCGAGGACAAACCCAGCATGAGAGAAGGATAAAGAAAGAAGAGGGATAAAGGGAAAGGGTGTACTTGTTACATAGTGAATCAAGGTGCAATCACGAACACAAACGGGGAAGCGGAGAACAGAAAATAACAAGAGCGTTGGGTGCGTAAAGAAAAAAAGATAAATGGAAATAAACAGGAAAGTCTGGAAGAGAGAAAGGAAGTAAGACCGGAAACGAAGGTAGGAGAGAGAGAGAGAGAGAGAGAGAGAGAGAGAGAGAGAGAGAGAGAGAGAGAGAGAGAGAGAGAGAGAGAGAGAGAGAGAGAGAGAGAGAGAGAGAGAGAGAGAGAGAGAGAGAGAGAGAGAGAGAGAGAGAGAGAGAGAGAGAGAGAGAGAGAGAGAGAGAGAGAGAGAGAGAGAGATCAACCTAATGCAGTATTACTAACATCGAGAAACTTTCCAGATACTTGAAAAAAAAAAAAAATCCCGTGTGTTATATTATTGGCAGAAATGTTAAAAGAAGGATTAAAAAGCGAATCGTTCTCTCAAAAGTTTAGCACATGTGAGTGTACCGGTGCGGTGAGATGAGCGGGAAAACGTGTGAGTTTGATTGTAACGGAGGCGGGGAGAGTGGAGGGCGGTGTGTTTGCCTGGAGATTGAGGGTGCAGAGCTGAGTGGAGAGGAGAAGCGAGGGTTGAGGAGGGCCAGTTCATAGACTGGAGAGGGGAAGAGGAGGTAGGATGAGTGGGTGAAGGGATGGTGGGTGAGGTCTGGCTGATCCATGAAGTTGGGAGGGAAGAAGCAGGTGGAGTGAAGAGAAGCTTAGGACAGGCGCCGTAGATGAGTGGAATGATGCCGGCGGGACGAGGAGCGGGAGGATGAGGAACCCAGAATAGTATTTGGAGATTTCCTGAATATAAACTATCGTATTTGGAATAAATGCCTCGTTTCGAGGATAAACCTGAGAGTAGTAAATATAAGGTTGCGTTTTGTAAATACATAAACTATGGTTGAAATTATTATGCTCCTGAATGAATTGTTGTGAGGGAACAAAAAATTGGTTTTGTCTACAAACTAAAAATCAGAAAATAAACAGGCACTTTTAGTTTGGTAACTCGGAACTCAACAAATCTATATATGCAGAACGAAGCATTATTTTTGTATTATATCAAAGCTGTTACAGCAGAAGAAGAAGAGACTTCTTGAAATTAACATGCTTTAACATGAAACATGATATACCTGCAAAGCGAAATAGTTTACTAATATATTATCAAAGCGTCGTTTATCTATCATAGAAATACGATGAAAAAATAATCTTAATTCCATAATGCAATGTTGTACTAAGTAATTCTCCGTCATCAGGAGAGGTGGGTGACTCCAGGACGTTTGTTCGTCCACTGACGTGGATCTGTTACTCCGTCCATCACCCATCCGCTGCGACGTGTGAGGCAGACGGGGGCGATGCTGTAGTGTCTGAGGGACGGCGAGCAGAGGCAATCGGTGTCAGGTCGCTTGAGTGATTGACTCTTGTAAATGATCAGCGACTGTCCCAGACAAGGCCACACGCGCTGCAGCGTCACACGTAATAAGGCCACCCTTCGTGTGGACGGCAGATACTCCGAGCAGGAAACACAACCCCCTTGCAGTGTGTTGTATTGCCTTCATCAGACCCGTGGCGGTGTGAAAATGGTATCCATGATGCTCACGCCTGAGTAATGATTGTACAAGGTGGAGTGAGTGGCTACTTTCAAATACGAACACAGGTGATGAAGTTGTGAAGGTTATAGAACATTCATTTAACACATAATATTATAAATATCATTTCATGTCTGTATCTTGTCCTATCGCTGCAATCCCTCCTCAGGATCCTCCAAAGCGGAGGTGCCTCAGGTGTTTTGCCACTGGAGGTATTATGCTGATTTTCCTTGGAATGACTACTGCTTCTGTCAGAGACTAATCTCTGTTTGCTGAGCACATAACAGATGTGACAGTGTCTGGCAGGGAGGCGTACATTCCTCACTCTTCCTCTCTCGATCTAAACCTTCCAGACCTTGGTTTAACACAGCCTGTTCTCGTGCTATACATGATAGAGAGGTGGCCCACAAAAAGGTGCTTTATATTTCTGCCCGGAATATTGCTAAGTCTTCTCCAACTAGCTGAAAACTCCTTCATTAACTGTTCTCCTAAATCTATTGACAGTGGTGTTCCTCAGGGTTCTGTCTTGTCACCCATTCTCTTCCAATTATTCATCATTGATATTCTAAACTAAACTTCTTGTCCTATTCACTTTTACGCTGGTGACACCACCCTGCTCTTTTCCATTTGTTTTCGTAGACGTCCCTTAGGAAGTAAACAGTTCACGCTGAGAAGCCACAAAGCGTTTGATTTCTGACCTTTCTAAAATTTCTGATTGGAGGAGGGTAAAGTAAGTATTGTTCAATGCCTCAAAACTCAATTCCTCCATTTATCAACTCGTCAGAACCCTCCAGACAACAATCCCCTCTTTAATGACATTCATCTGTCACCCTCTTCTACAATGAATATCCTTATTCTGTCCTTTACTTATAATCTAAACTGGAAACTTCACATCTCATCTCTAGCTAAAGCAGTTTCTATGAAGTCAGGTGTTCTGAGTCATTTCGCCATTTTTTTTCTCACACCCCGAGCTGTTAACTCTGTACAGGGGCCTTATCTGTCCATGTATGGGATATGCTTCACATGTATACCGCTCTTTTAGACAGGGTGGAGTTAAAAGCTTTTCGTCTTATCAACTCCTCTCCTCTAACCGACTGTCTTCAGCCTCTTTCTCATAGCCGCAATGCTGCATCTCTTGCTATCTTCTACCGCTATCTTCATGCCAACTGCTCTTCTGATCTTGCTGACTGCATGCCTCACCTCCTCCCGCAGCCTCGCTGCACAAGACTCTTCTTTCTTTCATCCTTATTCTATCCACTTCTCTAACGCAAGAGTTAACCAGTATTCTCAATTATTCATCCCTTTCTCTGGTAAACACTGGAACTCCCAGCCTGCTTCTGTATTTCCACCCTCCGATGATTTGAATTCTTTCAAGAGGGAGGTTTCAAGACAGTTATCCTTCAGTTTTTGACTAACACTTTCGACTCTGTTCGGCACCTCAGTGGACCTTTTCTTTTTTATCGCATTTTTTTTTTTTTATGTTGCCCTTGGCCGCTGCCTCTCCTACATTAGGAAAAAATAAAAATAAATAAACATCCGAGAGTAGATATTTAAGAACAGAAGTATAGAACAGATGCGTTCCACACCGTACACTGAAACACGTTCATGGTCAGTCCCCACATCCATTAAAGGCCGTGTTAGGGCCTATAAAATCTATCGTGCGTTCGTGCACATCAAAAACAAACAAACAAAAAAGATAAAATAGAAAATAACTAAACTAACAAGATGCTCCGTTATTTTTTATCTAAATGAAGAGCAAAATTATCAGTTGCATAATATCATAAACACATTTCGTAAAATTGCCTCTAATAAACTATAGTAATTACCAATGACAGCACCAGAAACGAGCCATCTTCTTTGATTAACCGGCTGCCTGCGTTATAACGTACACCATTTCGATACACGTGGTGTTGATTGGTCAAATAAAAGCTATTGATAAATATTTTATGCCCAGGATTAGTACAATGACTTCCAACTTGTCAATAAAATTTTTGTCAACATTTCCTACCAACACAATGGAGGAGGGCAGATGGCAGAGTGTGGCGTCACGAGTCAGAAGGTCAAGGTGGAAAGTGAATAATTCCGTAAAATCCAGAACAGAAGTAAGCTGACAGACAGATACTGACACACACACACACACACACACACACACACACAGAGAGACAAGAGGGAAAATTTAACTTTACCCAGATGATCCCATGGAAAGAAAAAAAGAAAAAAAAAGGAGAGGAAAAAGGCATTCTAGAGCTGCAGAGGTAGAATATATGTGTATATATATATATATATATATATATATATATATATATATATATATATATATATATATATATATATATATATATATATATATATATATATATATATATATATATATATATATATTCTGATCAAGACGAAAATAAGGTCTTTTGAACGTGCCAGTCCCTAGAGAGGGGGAGTAACAATGCTGTATATTTGTGTCCTGTCCTTTTTACCCGTGGTTACTGCTCTTCTGAACTTACTAAATGTATGCCTCTCTTCATCACGGCCTCAGTACACAAGATCCTCTACTTGCTTTCATTGTTTACCGTCCATGTAACCAGTTCAAAGTTAATCAGTATCTTCACTCTCATTCCTTTCACTGGTAAACTCTGGCACTCTCCTCCTGTTTCTGCTTTGTTTTTCCCTTCCTACGACTTAAAGTGTTCCAAAAAAAAGAATATCAACGCGCTATTGATTAACTCCTACCATTCTCTTCCTGCTCGTTCTTTCAGGAGCGACACCGAGGGCAGCCTTCCCCCCTACCCCGTAAATACTGTCCTAGGTCAAGCTCCCTAACACATAAAAAAAAAATAAATAAATAAAATAAATAAATAAAAAAAAATAAACAAATAAAAAAATAAAATAAAATAAAAAATAAAATAAAATATGTAATAAAATAAACATTGCAAAAATGTAGGACAATAAAAATTAATGGTTAAAAAGAAATAATGAATATTATAATTCACAAATAAAATCAACAGTAAATAACAACAACAACAACAACAACAACAACAATAATAATACCAAAAACTATAATAAGAACAACGATAAGTAACGGCAAAATTAACAAGAACAATGTTTCGTTCTTTCCAAATAAGAATAATTGCCTAAGTAATGCTGTACTTCGTCACCTGAACCTTGTTAATATCATCTCATGCTTCCTGTTAAGTAAATACCGATTACTGTGCATACACTCCTTCTGACAGTCAGATTGCCTTCAGATCCATTGTTTATTGATATAGGATGCTACTCTCTTCCGGCCAACCCATTTTCATAAATATTGTTCTCTCCATCTCTATCCGGGAAAGAGGAGTAGGAAGATGGGGGTGGAAAAGAAGAAAAATAGTGGTAGCAGTACTACTATTACTAGTAGTAGTATAGTAATAATAGTAGTGGTGGTGACGGGAGGAAGAGAAGTAGGAGGAGGAGGAATGGAGGAGGAGAAAGGAATGGAGGAGGAGGACTGGTAAGGGAGGTAGTGAGGGGGAAAGGAAAAGGAAAAGGATGAATTTGGTGCGTCTGGGAAGCAGTTAAGTGGATCTACGCGAGACTAGAGGACGCCGAGGGAAAACATTGGTTCACACTTAGGGGCGTCCCAGGGGCGTTCGGGAGGCACTGAGGAGGGTAATGGAAGTAGTTAGGTTGTTGATGTTGTTGGTGGTGTGGCTGTGTTGGTGAGAGGTGGTGAGGAGGTGGTGGTGGTGGTGGTGATGGTAACAAGGTTGTATTAATAACAGTGATGAAAACATTTTGTTAGAGGATATAACTGTGGTAATGAGAGTGATGATGTTTTTATTTTCTCTCCTCTCCCTCATCATTTTCCCTATTTTCCAGTCACTTAACAAGGATGCCTGATACAAGGAGACAGGTAGCTCAAGATAACTAAGGTGTATCTATCAAGAACTGTTATATAACGTGTGTGTGTGTATGTGTGTGTGTGTGTGTGTGTGTGTGTGTGTGTGTGTGTGTGTGTGTGTGTGTGTGTGTGTGTGTGTGTGTGTGTGTGTGTGTGTGTGTGTGTGTGTGTGTGTGTGTGTGTGTGTGTGTGTGTGTGTGTGTGTGTGTGTGTGTGTGTGTGTGTGTGTGTGTGTGTGTGTGTGTGTGTGTGTGTGTGTGACCTCGACTGTTAAAGTTAGTTGACCTACAGGAAAGGAGGTCACGTGATACGCAATTATATTGTGAGAAAGTTTCCATGAAAAGAATGAAAGAAATACAGTTAATGAAGCTCATCTCTCCATCCAACACATTTCTCACGGCTGAACGTGCTCGCTGCCAAGAGCTATCGAAAAAGTACGAGGAAAGAAATTTAAAACATGAAAAAAAAAAAGATATATCTGGATTCTCTCGCGTGAATTCACATCCATCTCGTTCGTCATCATCATCAGACTATATGATTTCACTGCAGGACGAAAGCTTCCTCCAGTGATTAGAGTGGGCAGAGTTAAGCATAATACACCATGCTAACTTAGGGCGTTTTGCCAGCGAGGTTTAAGGCGTGAAAAAAAAAAAAAGTCTAAAGTGCCTCCACCCATGGATATTATTCAAACCTGGCTCTCGATGTCTGTGAGACGCGCACACACACACACACACACACACACACACACACACACACACACACACACACACTTGAGTTACACAACGTAAGATCACAAATAATGAAAAAAAAAGAGAGAAGAGAAAAGGAGGTAAATTAGGAAGAGTTCGAGGAAATGGAAATAGAACTGAAAATGGAAGGAAAGAGAGTGAAAAGACAAAGAGTGAGCGGAAGAGTAGAGGGATCGGAAGAAAGAGATAAGACTTAGTGGTTGGTCTTTCGGCAATTTAGCCCTCTCTTTCCTTCCCATGTTCCTTCCCGTCGTCCATTCTCTCTCTATTTATATCTGCTGGCATGAGTGGGTGGGCGCCAGGCAGTTTGAGGTCGGGATGCCGTAGTCGCGGTCACCAGCCAATCACGGCTCCCCTCACCAAGTACTATGTCATAAACTACTGAGATAGTGTGGGATTGGATGAGAATAAAAACAAAAGAAGGTGAACACTGTCTTCCACTTTTCTCAGTTATCTTTCTAATTATCTAAAAAAAGAAGATTCAGCATTCGACACAATTCACATCTTTTACAACCGTTAAAGTTCTGATGTTCCCATAGAATATATATGTATGGTTGTCTTAAGTACCTAACAAACAGGATTAGACATTTGACACCCTTCGCATCTTCCTGAACCCTGTAAACCAGTACATATTATTGTCTCTGTTTCCCTGAACCGTGCACGTCCTATCATCCGCAGGAGGCAGTATACACGTGTAAATGATGTAACAACAAATCTATATTAATTATGAGTGTGTCAGTTCAGGTGTCTGGTTAGCTTTAATCAAGTCGCTCATATTGACATTCGACCAGCCGTGTGCGAAGTGACGGAGACAAGCACAGGGCAGAAGATTAGCTGGTAGTGGCAGCGTCAGGCAGGCGAGGTGTTGGGTGTTGTGTATCCCTACTATCTGATGACCCGGGTTGGTTTAATGGCCATCCATCAAACATATACTCGTATGTCCCCTGCCTCCCTCCCTCCCTCCATCAGTCAGCACTCGTATGGCGAACACTAGGTTGCTGCAATGAATTAATACACCATGCAAAAAAAAAAAAAAAAAAAAAAAAAAAAAAACACCACTAATTACGATTTCACACACGCG
The DNA here is from genome assembly GCF_035594125.1 of Scylla paramamosain. Lineage (NCBI taxonomy): Eukaryota > Metazoa > Arthropoda > Malacostraca > Decapoda > Portunidae > Scylla > Scylla paramamosain. Next base: position 24,290,441 of record NC_087164.1, read on the forward strand.
CGCACACACACACACACACACACACACACACACACACACACACACACACACACACACTGCAGATGGCAACCTCGCTATGATACATGCTGAATTCAGAGACGTGTTTTATTATCTTAACCGGGGATGAAGATAAAATAAAAAAAAATGTTTCGTTTATTTTCTTTTTTTCTTTTAGTGATCATAGTGGGATAGTTACAACACCACCAAAAAAAAAAAAAAAAAATGTCAGCTAGCTTCCCCAACCCCAACACGAATGAGTACATCAGCTAGAAATTGCCTCATAACTGGATACATTATTGCAAACCTTCGGCATATGTTTCTTGCCACATAACCACTATAGCAATGCTCCGACAGAAAAATATATATGAACAGAAAAAATGTATATTAAATTTTCGATCTGATATGAAGTGCCGCCAGCATGATTGTATCTATTTTTATCTAGGGCCAATAGCCAGGGCAATCTGACTAGTATAAGACTACACATCTTAAAATATATCACGAACACTGAATTAATAAAGGTATACACTCATATTGCGGGAAATAGTGACAACATTCCCATTGCCGCTAAACCGCCTGCTGCTTCCTGCCGTACAGTGACATCACTTGTACTACCAATATCTGGCATCAACAACGTGCACTCAACGCCCTTTTGTGCTTGCTGATGAAACTGTCCTCCCTCCAGTCCTTGTCTATCTGTCTGTCTATCTATCTATCTATCTATTTATCTGTCTAAGTATCTTAATTTCTGCATGTCTGTCTGTGTATTTATGTGTTAATCTAGTATAATTTTACGTATGTATGCAGCATATTTGCAGCTGTAGATGTATGTATACACGAATCTATATATGTATGCATTATTGTATGTATTTATGTATGTACGGATACATAGTAAGCATTGTATCGCACTGTAATGTATGTATATAACGTGCCACACAAACACAAGCAATGTATATGTAAACGTATTACATACACAACACACACACACACACACACACACACACACACACACACACACACACACACACACACACACGAGAGAGAGAGAGAGAGAGAGAGAGAGAGAGAGAGAGAGAGCGAGAGAGAGAGAGAGAGAGAGAGAGAGAGAGAGAGAGAGAGAGAGAGAGAGCGTAGGGAGGGAGGGGGAAGGTAATTACTGAATTCATTTATACAAAATAAAAGTGTTGCATGAAACTATGGCAGTTTGAAATACTTTTTTTGTGCTCTTTCTCACCATGAAGCAAATATTGAGTGTGGCAGAGTTTTAGTTTTTCTTTTTTTTTCATTATGCAAGCTACCGGCTTATACACGTATTAGTGTATGGTGATAAACAACTCTATTAAAGGTGATATATTCATGCATGGAGTCTGGTGAGTATGGTAAATGTTTTATTAATTGAATTCCCTTTCTTTTTTTGCCGGGAAAACTTTTATTTTTACTTTTTTTCCCTTTTATTGTGTACAGGCGAGGCGTGGGTATTGTCTGGTGCAGGTGCGAGATTACCCCTATTAGGTCAGTGGTTTGTATCCTGGCGGGGAGGATATTTGCCCTGTGGGAGTAAAGTTATTGTCCCGTGGATGCAGGGATTTGTGCTGGAAGTTTTGGGGTCTTGTTCTCCAGAGCTGGGGACTTTTTACTGCAAAGGCGAGGGATTTGTGTAGTGGAATGAATGCTGCTCGTTCAGAACCCTTGAGAAAAGTCCAAAATTAACCGTTTTTTTTTTCATTTAAGGTTAAAATGAGCGAAGAGAGAGAGGAGAGAATAAAGAGAATAATGGACTAACGCACTGACTGAAAACTGAAGAGTGTAAGGGAAAAAAGAGGATGAAAAATATTTGGGACATGTTTGGCGACTGGCCAGAATAATTCATGCGTACGCTTGTCACCATGTCAAGCCGTGTTTTTTCTTCTTCCCTTCCTTTTTTCTTTTTGGATCATGTTCAGGATGTTGATATTCATGATAGCATCTCATGTTTGTTTGGAAATCAGAGAGCGATTACTAAACACAATAAAAAAAATATTTATGTCACTTATAAGGCAAAAATATCACAACAGAAAAACAAAATCCTGCGAGAAAGAATTTCCTTGATAAAAACGAAAGGACACCCGTCAGTCGTGGATGTCTGGATTCCAGAATAAACGTGAAGAAAGAAAAATATAAATATTCTTGCGTATCTGAAAAAATTATTCGATGAAAGGAAAGGTTGGTGAAAGGAAAATTCAGCACAGGAGACACACGGCAGAGCAGACGCGCCTCGCAGGAACAACTTTGTGAACGATGTCTCCCCTAGCGGCTCTGGCCAAACTTCACGCGGAATTCAAGGTGACTTTTCCTCGAGCTGCTGGCGAGGAATGGACGCACTGTTACTATTTTCTGTCTAAAAAATGCAGATATCGTACGCCTTTACTGTTAACTATAGGAATGTGAAACATTTTGTATTCTTGTATATGTATGTATGTATGTATGTAGGTCTGCAGTACATGTAAGTGAATTTCTTGTAAAAATCCTTGATGTGGTTCGCCTTTTCTCTCCCCACCCATTTGTGCACGTCAAAGGAGCACAAAGCAGCAGGCCGGTTGGCCCTTACAAGACTATTTATAATGCACAAAACTAAAGTAAGAAATGTACTCCTAGAATTGTAAAGGCGAGGGCTTCTCCACACTCACCCGCGGCTGGCACGAAATGAAGGAAAATATGCTTCATAGAAAAGCTGCATGGAAACTTTCATATGAACGAGGAAAGAACTGTCAGCACTGAAACAACTATCCGGACAAGGTAAGTCAAGAATCATTCGCATTTCACGACAGCAAGTAAAGGAAAATGACAGATATACAATAATACTCATACTGTGCTTTTTTGAAGCTAAAAGATCCATTCCTAGTAAGAGTGTTCCCACCGTTTACGTCGGAAAAAGGCAGAAATGTGGATCAAGTGACATTACGATCAATTGCCGGTATATAAGAATGAACTTGCATGACAGTACAAGACATTATTTCCTTGGCCGAAAGAAAAAAAAATGAGAGAGAGAGAGAGAGAGAGAGAGAGAGAGAGAGAGAGAGAGAGAGAGAGAGAGAGAGAGAGAGAGAGAGAGAGAGAGAGAGAGAGATTAACAAAGACAAATACAAGAACAAACAAACACATATAGATATACAAACAGACAAAACTCATGCAAAGGTACGAAAACCGAAAACCGAAAGACACATATAAACAGAAAGTCACGTAGACAAACACAGACACAAATAGACGAACAAACATAGATACATATAGACGAACTGACACTCACAGAGACTTAAAAGCAGAAGGAAACACAACGTCTCCACCCGCCGCCTAACAAACACACGCAGTACTGTTGTGACATTACTAATCTCTCTTTCTCTCCCTCTCTCTTTTCCCTGGCTACCTTCTCCATTCTAGCTCACCCTCTTGTCGCCAGTCTCCTCCCTTCGCCCCATCAATATCCTTCCTCAGCCCCTCTCCCGCCCGGAAATTACTTTACTCGTAGTTTTCCGTATCATAACACCCTTCCCTCGCATCTCCTTCCACCGCACCGCCTGCCTCGCCTTCGCTAAGATTGCCTCGCCACCACCTAATTTGAGATGTGTAGACTTTCTCGTTGTTTCTCGATGTCTTAATCAGCGGTGGCACTTCGGAAGGCTAAGTATATTTTCTTGGGAAGATACTTTGGGAGTTATCGAATCACAGGATGTAATAAAGCGTTGCGATGAATGTTTCCACATCAAATGCTTCATTTATCACTTACACACCTAGTTAGATTTTTTTTTTCTGCTTTGAATCGACATATAATAGGAGAATACTTAAGCTATAAATACGTATATACTTTGCTTACTGAATTACCTGTATACCACAAACATCCACATTCTCTTTCAAAGTAAATTTTACCTATCCCGACAAATACGTGGGTAGAAGCTGTAGCCACACATTATAGGGAAAAATTCATGCTATCATTATATACTCAGCCTACGTCAATTACAGCGTGGCAACACCCTTGGCCATTGTATATCAAAATTCCGAAGTATATTGGTTAGAACAGCCAATACCAAGCCTTTAGGGAACACCCAAGGCGGCCCCCTACTGGCAACTCATCACCCTTACCCAAGCTCTAATAACCCAGCGGACGGGCCTCTATGACTTCATTAAACACCCGAGCCACCTTTAGACGGCTCCATTAGTACGGGATAAAAACAATAAGACATTATGGAAGTGAGGGTTTAACTGTAAATACTTAACATTACTAGACGCACTCAATAAAATGGCGGAGGGTGTAATTTCTTTATTTGGTGTTTTTTATAGTCTAGCAAGAGATGATTTCCTAAAATAATATATAAATTATCTTTTGTAAATCGAGTCAAAAGTCAGACTACATTATCCCTTACACACACACACACACACACATCTATGCGCCACCCAAACGTCCAGACCCACTCTCCCCCTCCCGCGCACACAAAGATACACAAGTTTCTGTATCATTGATCATACAGCACCACTACAGTTTCCTAAGTACATTCCTTCCGCAGGTCTTGGCAAAGTATTGAAAAGACCCGCTCCTGCCCAAGTTCAATAAACTGATAAAAGATTCACTCAAACAACAAAAGGACATAAAATCTAAAAAGTTTGAAGTTCGACAAATATTAACTTGAGCCTTCTAGAAACTTAATGCTATGTGAGAGAGAGAGAGAGAGAGAGAGAGAGAGAGAGAGAGAGAGAGAGAGAGAGAGAGAGAGAGAGAGAGAGAGAGAGAGAGAGAGAGAGAGTTGCTATCGGCCCACTTCTCCAGCAAAATGAGTATTCCAGACTCAACCAAAACTCCACTCAGGATCCCAGAGCATTCTCTCCCATAAGAGAATGATCCACGCGACCATCTCGACTGATCGATATAGAATGACGTGCCTGTCCCTGCTCTCCCTCCCAAGGTATTCACTTACTCTCCCCAATCACAGCATCATCAGACTTAATCGGGTTACAGTCCCCACGTTTTCCCTTTGGTGTTCATTCACAAACACTGGAAGAGAGCAATTCAGCCGATCTCTAGGCTTAACTATATTACTTTTTTTTTTTTTTACGATAAGAACTCCAATATTGTTCTTAGATGATGGATTCAAAGCGGACCTGAAACATGCATTATGACTATTTCAAACGTAAGAATAGTGTTACTATCCTTAAACCAAGAATTAAAAATCAAAATCTTTAAAAATAAGCAGTCTCTCTCTCTCTCTCTCTCTCTCTCTCTCTCTCTCTCTCTCTCTCTCTCTCTCTCTCTCTCTCTCTGTGTGTGTGTGTGTGTGTGTGTGTGTGTGTGTGTGTGTGTGTGAGGGAAGGGGTCGTGCAATCCCAGAACAGAGCTTTGTTGTATTTAAAGTTACATTCCGATCTTTAAATTGGTAAGGAATGGTGAACTTTATTTTCCCCTTCTTTACTTCAGGGTTCAAGTGATCTGAACTTTGCATGAAATATTAAGAATGGAAGTTAGCTTTACTCCATTTTTCCAGGTGCAAAGACATTTATTGTTGTTTATAACCAAGAACCACAAAGCTAGCAAGAAAGAAACGAAAAGAAAAGAAATTCTCCACCGTCTGCGTGTTTGGTAGCATGTCATCCAATTTACGCCTAGCTTTGTTGTAAGGGGAAAAAAACACACAAAGGAGGTGAATGTGCAAGGGAACACGGCAGGCACTGTTAGCGAGCGTTATCTGTAACATTAATTAGCAGTGATGGAATATGGCCTCAAGAAAAACAAACACCTCGTCATAGCTCAGTGAACTGGAATTTTGTTGTTCCTATTCTTTTATGAAATGATCCATGAAAAATGAAAAAAATTTTTTTCTAAGTGCATGGATGGTTTTATTTATTTTTTCATAGGGCAAAGATGAAAAGAAAATTAAAGCACTCCCTTTAATAAAATGTATAATAACAAAGTTCCACATCGAGGCATTTTTCCCCTGCATTATTTGTATTTCACGCGAGTCCACGTTGTAGGAGAAAAATTTTATCTTGACTATGAGGGTCTTCAGGTAATTACTAAGGTCTTTTGGGTGAGTGGCGAGGCACGTTACCCCGCCCCCATTCCTTGGCTCATGCTTAATGACCTCATTAGGAAAGCTGTTCCTTAAAGAGGTGGTGCCGTGGGGAATTCGCACAACTGTCTTGGGAATGTCTCCTCTTACTACATATTACAGCGCCATCTTGACAGCAAGGCCAATACTATCGTGTTTTTCATTGCCAACACCATAAATTCTCTCGTAATGGCCGCTTACATCATTTTATTTTCCTTGTTTTCATCAGCAACACTTTCTGGAACGTTGCCCTGCACGCCAACACGTAGCTTACCTGTTGCTGCAACTTTAACTACTTTTCCTCGCAGGAAACTCACATACCTGTAACAAATAAAACATGTACATGAAAAAAAAAATAATATGAAACCTGACTAGATAAAATTTTAGTGTTGGAACTTGTATCAGGTTATCATATAAAATGTCTGAGCTAATACATCTTCATTCACCTAAAGGTAATTGAATGGTGAATATGAGAAAGATTTTCATGCCTAGACAAAGCCGATATTTATGGTTAATACACCGCAGTAAAGTCCAAGCCTTATCAGCAGCCCTAACATTACTGAAATTCTAAACATCAAACATCTCCAAAATGGAACAAATCTCATTCTAATCAAGAAATCTCTAACGTCCCTCAGTTACCAATTCTCTATCACAATTTTCCCTCGTTTCTGAAGTCCCGGTCTGTAAAGTGAAAGGTGCTTCATCACATGACTCTGGTTGGTAAACACAGCACACGAAACTCATGCGCTATTTCCAAATTCAGTTTCGTATTTACTTTTTTTTTTTTTTACTGGGTAACGAAACTAATGACACATTTTTTGACTCCTTAATTATGTGTACTTTTTCTTGTGTGTGAGAGAGAGAGAGAGAGAGAGAGAGAGAGAGAGAGAGAGAGAGAGAGAGAGAGAGAGAGAGAGAGAGAGAGAGAGAGAGAGAGAGAGAGAGAGAGAGAGAGAGAGAGAGAGAGAGTGCTGGCGGGAAAGTTTAGGATGCAAGTTTGGTTTTTCATCACTTAAAATATTTACCGATTAATCACATTACAAAGTTTGAAAGTACTATTTTTCTTCATTTCAGAGGCAAGACGTCAGAATCCTTTACTTGGATGAAAGGTAAACATTCTCAATTGGATTCACTTTGTTCTAAAGAGCGCGATGATATAATTAGTCTTAGTTTCTTGGCTTTCGTCAACATTTTGCTACAGAAGAAGTAGGATAGTGATTATCTGCATTCTCCCTGCACCGACGGCATTCACTTAAGTATCTGGGGTGACGCACACAACCAAATTACTTTACAAACTTTGCAGGTGGTGAGAATGGTGGGGGAGTAAAGGAACTCGTCAGGAAGTTTCCCAAGTGACTGTCTCACACTGGAGGTCACGTCTAAACATCTCTTCAGGTTTTCGCTCAACGTGATAAACTAATTTCGTCCTCCATTTAATGACCAACACTACAAAACAATCTGCACATGACCGTCGGTGCATGATAACCAATTTTTCCTGTGTAAGACGATCGTGACTAGAAAATATTAATGTTTATTCTGTAGACGTTTATTTTTCCGACCGTTTACTTGTTGACGTTCTTTGCTACACTGATGAAAGTTGTTTTACAATAACAATATGTAAGTGTATTTCATACCTGGCAGGTTTTGCCATAACGTATTTCATAATAAGTAATTAGATTGTACCTACATACGTTACTTGAATTATTATTATTCCCTTAGGATATTTATTTATTTTAAATTTTATTATATTATTTAATTATGTATTTATTCATTTATTTTTTGCTCTTATATCATTGCATACGTTATCGAGTCTTTCAAGCTGAGGTGCCGATAACTTTGTTAGTAACTGAGCATGCGTGTCACCGCAAATTTTGCTTTCCTTTTGTTGAGGAGCAGTATCTCTAACAGACAAATTTAAGTTTCTATATATATTTTTTTCCTATTATATTTCCTAACATATATTTTTTTTCGTTTCGCTGGAATCACTGAAAGAGATGTGCATAGAATACGAGTACTTAAGAGTAATATTTTTACATATATACTGACAGGTGAAACTTCAGATACGAGTAGGTCTTACATAATTTCAAAGACCAGCGTGGCCTCTCAAATATTCAAATACCTGATATATTATCATTGCTGATGATTTGGGTTAATGAAAGTTAGAAACATATGTGTGTTTTATCTTTTACGGTGAGAATCAACAGCCACGCATCACCACCAATCACTCATCACAACCAAACCTATAGTCACTCATCGCCTCTATAATCATCAAGAGCTCTCGTCACCGTATCATCACCCTCACCACCTCATCACTGCCCACCACCAACCAGCCACCAATATAATCACCCTGTCACGACTCTTCAGCCCCTTCACTTCCCCTCAGTACCCATCAGTCTTCATCACTACCCACCTACCTTAACCCATCACCCCCCCGAGCCTCACGTTACCCATCAGCACGCCCTTCACCGCCCATCACCTGCCATCTTCATCCATCACTCAGACTCTATCTCATAAAGGCATTCTAGTAAACAAATCAATAAATAACCCAATAACTCACAAACAAACTCCATAAAAAAGAATGTATATATATAATAAAGCGGGTGAACAAACAAACAAACAAATAAATAAATAAAGCCTGTGCTACAGCGACAAGAACAGACCACATGTATTGACCCTCTCTCTCTCTCTCTCTCTCTCTCTCTCTCTCTCTCTCTCTCTCTCTCTCTCTCTCTCTCTCTCTCTCTCTCTCTCTCTCTCTCTCTCTTCTCCTTATTGATACCTTATTTTTCTTTATTACACTCGTATTTACAACTCTTTGCATTACATTTAAAAAAAAAATCAATAAAAAAAAAAAAATCCAACTATGCATTATAAAGTGGCTCCTATTTTTTATTTTTTTTATTTTCTCTTCAACCCTGATATTTTTTTTTAAATTCAGACTCACAAGATGTTGTATTGATGTAGATTCAGCTGTGCTACACAATAGTAATCGAGGTTTGTATTCACTCTACTGCTCGTACCTCCTTACCGGCCTTTGTGTGTGTGTGTGTGTGTGTGTGTGTGTGTGAGAGAGAGAGAGAGAGAGAGAGAGAGAGAGAGAGAGAGAGAGAGAGAGAGAGAGAGAGAGAGAGAGAGAGAAGGGGGAAGAAAGGAAAGAATAGTGAAGAGAAGAGAAGAGAAATGGAGGGAGAAGACAAAAAAAAAAAGAAAAAAGAAGAGAAGAGGAACGAATAAAGGAGACAAAGAGATACACGGAGACAAATAGAAGAGGTAGCAGACAAAAAAAGTACAGACGGACGGCAGTGTAATGAAACCGTGTGGCATATTGATGCGTATTTGAGAGGGACTTTAAATGAGTGTGGAAGGGAGGGGCGGGGGAGGGACAATGTGCAAATACAGACTCGTACGTGTCATTTTTCTGTGTAACTTGAGGAATGTGTGAATGACCATTATGTGAGAGTGAGTGCACGGAGGTGTGAGAGTGATGTGCGTGTGAAAGGTAGTGGAAATAATTGAGGGATTTAGTGAGCAAAACGCTGACAGTGAGAGCGAGTGGTAAGGTTTGTGGGTGATGCGGTGCGTGAATGGATGAGTTAAAGTGCAGTTATGAATCAGGTAGTGTATGACAAATACCTGTAGAAACATGAGTAATTGTCATGTATCAAAGTTAACTGCTGTAAATGACGCATCAACATATGCCATGTGTAACTGCATGAAAATTGTCACCGCGTTTGTGTGTACTAGTATAAATATGTGCCAGCCAGTTAGCACCTCCAGTAGTGAAGTGGATGGAAGCATGCGACAAATACACCTAAATCAAGTGAGACCTGCTTTCAATTTTATCTTCACGAACATATCTCTTAAATTTTATCTCTGCACCACCTGCACCATCAACTTGTCATTAGCTCTTCACCTGCACCACCACGTCCTCCAGTACCCTGTCGCCGGGGTTTTTTTTTTCCCTTTGTCCCTCAGCTAAAGTTAACGCACCCTTCAGAGCAGTTGATGGCTTCTTCATTCGACGGGGTAAGGGGGGACAAAGGGAGGAGAGAGGAAAGAGGAGATGGGTGGCAGGGAGTTGAGGGAAGAGACAGCTGGGTAAAAAAGGAGACAAAATACTTTTCTTCCCTCCACATTAATGTTTACATCTCCGGGACCCCACAATGGCCAAGGCTGGTCGTTGTGTGTGTGCAGAGCGATGAACACAATGGCTTCTTTTCCCAGCGGAGTATTTTTAAAGATGACAAGACAATAAGTAGAGGTAGAGGTCCAGGGGTGTAGTTTTGGGGGAGAACAATATGAAGAATCTCATATTCACATTGCTCTATGATCGAAGGGAATTGTTTGTATACATAACCAGCTCCAGACTGTGGCCGAGATCAATACATCCAGTCTTTATAAACGACTTCATGGTATGTGGGTGAGGGTGACGTACACTCGCACACACACACACACACACACACACACACACACACACACACACACACACACACACACACACACACACACACACACACACATACACACATACAGACGCACGCAAATACGCACAAACAACAAGACCTCAGTGAAACAAATTACATAAGTAAAACACGAATCAAATATCCCTCTTGAAAACTCCTCCTGTTGCTGACGCCGGTGGGAAGAGCTAAGGAGATATTTGTTCTTCGAAAATTCTTATCTTTTTGAGGAGTGTTTCCCCTCGGTGCGCCCCTTCCTTCACCTTCCCCACGCCGCCGGAGTGGGTCCTTTCCCACCGCCTAATGACTCTTACTTGTCGACGGAACTCTCTTCTCTTCTACCCGTCTTAGTTTCCTCATTTATTGCCAACTCCCTCATCAGCAGTCGTGTGCCCTTTACCTTCCGCCCTTCCTTCCCTCCCTCCTCCGTCTGTCACTCAAAGCTGCCGAGGTTAATCAAGAGGGTGGTTCAACAGACCAGAGAGTCAAGAGGACTCACTTGAGCTCAAGAGGGTTCGCTAATCGTTTTTTAATGTAACCTTCTACTAGCAAATCGAGTACTGTTGTTATAACTAGTTAAATTACCTTGCATCGCAAAAACATTTACCTATATCTATATTCCTAGTTATTAAAGTTATAAATGAAAAGAAAAAGCAAACTTATAAGTTAGCATGAAATTAGAAAATTTGTTGTATCAAGGAGGCATCAAAGACTAAATACGCTTGTAACTGGGTTCTTCGTCACACCATCCTGTTTATTGCTATTTAATTTCGCAATCAGTGACGAATTATCTGCTTCTGGTTACAAATCAATGAGTAACATTCGATGAGAAAAAAGTCTTTATTGCAAGTTACGTTCTCAGTTCTGAGGTGGTGGCTATTCAGTAAAATCACCCTCATCCTACTATTATCGATCCTGAAAGCAACCACTAACACACACACACACACACACACACACACACACACACACACACACACACACACACACACACACACACACACACACACACACACAGATACACACACACACACACACAGATACACACACGCACACACAGACACACACACACACACACACACACACACACACACACACACACACACACACCAATCACAGATCCACTTTAGTGGTATGTATAACTGTAAAGTGAAAGCAGAATCACAATGGGCTTAGCCGACTAATTCAATCATCGTTTGCAAAATCCATCGTGCTGCTACTGGCCTGACGCTCCGAACTGCCAGTCTTTGATGTCAGACTGACCAGCTCCTCATGGTGAAGGGGATGCTGTGACTTACCATATGTATATTACCATATGTATATATTACCATATATATATTACACACACACACACACACACACACACACACACACACACACACATTTGCCCTGTCTGCTGTTTGCCTATTCCAACTCTGCGTCATGTCATATTTGAAGATGTTTTTCGGTGTAATTGCTTGTCTCGACTGGCATTCTGTCCACTAAACTATCGTTCGTTTGTCAATTTTAGGCTTAAAATGATTTTGTCATTTTATTATGCAAGAGGGACATTGCCCTAGGACAACAAAGCGAACGAACAAAAAGACCCACTGAGGTGCCAGTCTCGAAAGAATGATAAAAAAATAATAATAAATAAATAAATAAATATATAAAAATAAGTACTTTGAGTGAATGTGTCCGTATATTAGGCGCATGTACTGCTGTATGAAAGAAGTGAGTTGTCTTTTCATTTAACATATTATTGTTGAAATTATCTCTGAGTCTTTGTTGCTATTTTCCTTATTTCAGATCATGATAAATATCCTTGTTATCCCTCTATAGTCACTTAAAACTGGTGCACAACATGCACTAATTACATACATATTTGTAAAGCATGAAGTCAAAATCTGCAATGCTCTGTGTCCTGCCGGGACAGAACAACGCATGGGTAGCGATAAGCTGCTAATAGTCAATCTCTAGTAAATCATCCTTAAAGTTAGGACGTCAAAAATATGAAAGAAAACTGAAGATGTTTACGAAAATTGTCGAACTTCTGTGTAGAAAATAGGAGAGAGTAAAATCTACTGAAAATTTTGAGGAAAGAAGCTGTTCCGAGGACGTAAATAGAAAAAAAAAGAAAAAGAAAAAAAAAAGTTTCTTAAGAGGGTGGGATCAGTTAACTTGCCAAATGTCTCAACGTTCCACTCTTGGAAGACTCCCCCCTGTGCTACAGATGCTGAAATAATGTAGTATATTTCTTCAACAGCGTCTTCAGCAGTGATACAGTGACTCCCTCTAAGAAGGAGTATGAAGTGTAGGATGAGGCATGCTAAGGCCTAGCTGACATAATATAAGAAGGCGAAGAATATAATCTTATAGACACACTGGAGGTCGAAGGAAGATTAACATCACTGACGTGGCTACTTGATGGATGCCACGTAAGGTGGGGATAAATAAACAAAAGAAGACTCCACGAATGACATAATGATTTGTTAGGTTTAAAATATTATTACTTTCTCATCAAAAACTACCAACATTTCATTGAGTTATCTAATATCATCACATCACGCGTCATCCAGTTAACCCTCGCACGCACGTCAGCCATTTAGGATTTATTGAGACATACGCCATACGATTTTCCTGGCAGAATAGGATTTATAGCCACTGTGGTGTCCAAAAAAATGCTCTCGCTAAGCAGCAAAAGTAATTATACCATAGAATGCATAATATTTTTTTTGTCAAAATGAAGCACTTCGTGTATAGTTCGATCAAAACAACGGCACCTCATTGAAGGACGACCAGAACTTTTTAAGACAGCTATGTTTCATGTGCTTCTAGTTCCAGTAGCGAAAACGTCATTGACATGTAAATAATGGACAACACAGTTCTGAAAACATGTACCGTCCATTTTATAAACACCAGTGATGGCAGATAAAACACAGATGAAGTCCATGCAATGGTTCATCCTCTCTACGTCATCAATTTTTTTTTTCAATTACCCTCACAATTATTTGAATAGTTTCTCTTGCATTCCTCATGAAACACTGTGCTCAGATTCTGTATATATATATATATATATATATATATATATATATATATATATATATATATATATATATATATATATATATATATATATATATATATATATATATATAAAGAGAGAGAGAGAGAGAGAGAGAGAGAGAGAGAGAGAGAGAGAGAGAGAGAGAGAGAGAGAGAGAGAGAGAGAGAGAGAGAGAGAGAGAGAGAGAGAGAGAGGTAAACAGGCAGACAAACAGACAAAGACGCCAGCTTTATTGACCAAAGATGAGCTAACTCAATCGGTACTCGGGTTATGAATGGAATTCAATCACAATCCTGGCCGCAGCCGCGTTGGCGGCGGAAATTTAATAAGTCTTCAAGCGAATTTCAGTTGTTCATCCCATGAGAATGGAGGCCCAATGGCAACAGATCACAAAATGCGGACATGCGCGCGAGCACGCACGCACGCACGCACGCACGCAGCCAGAAAATATGTTCCTTAATTCTTTTTTCGTTTTACCGTTGCCGAAAAAGTACTGCATCCATTTGACTGCAGGATCTTCAGTTCCATTTCAATTCAACAACTTCTAAACTTATCTTTGCTGTGATTTACTCTTTAGAATTTAGATCGTGCTTGAAGTCTAAGTAAACACAGTCACGCCATCAGTTTTTCCTGTACTGGATCCGACACTGGAAATGAAATTTAGTGTGTGCGTGTGATGCAGGACTTCCCAGCTGTGCGTCAACATTACTTTCTTGCTATTGTGTTTTTAGAAGTGTCCAAACCGTCTCTTAATTAATTTCTCTGCGCTCGAGGGCGCACGAATGTGTGTGTGTGTGTGTGTGTGTGTGTGTGTGTGTGTGTGTGTGTGTGTGTGTGTGTGTGTGTGTGTGTGTATGTCTCCATAATTGTTGCGACACAAAAATACCACCATAAACAAACACCAGTGTAATGTCCACGAGACAATTCCTGTCAGCGTGCGGTTAGAGTAATTGATATCGTACTGCATTATGGCAGCTCGGCAATGAAAACAATGAAGATTTCTTAACCGTTAGTTCTTTCTACTAAAACAGCGAAGGAAAATCTATCAAGCACAGAAGTGCAAACATGATCAGAAGTGGACTACACTACTAGAACACTGTGGTAATGTTCTGACTGCGACAGCTCACCACCCTGTACGTCACTAAAACGGTTAATAATGCACGTTTGTTATCTATTAGCTTTGGCTTTGATTGAACAGTTTTATGCGGCATGTTTGTGGCAGCAGCAGCAGCCACAAAATTGATATAACGATACAGGATACAGCTTATCGTCAAAAACTGGTGCGCAACTGTCAGACAATAACTGTTACGACTACGTAAAATTAAAGTGCTATATCATGTCAGCTAAATTTCTTTGGTTTGATGTTTGTTGTTAACGTGACTTCTTTAATTCCCGTGAATGAACGGCGCAAATTATAACCTAACTGTTGTATAAACAAAATACTTTGTAGCTTCTGACTCATGACGGCTTCTTCAGCTCCTCTAATAATGTGACATCTTTCTGAAAATAAGGAAATCTAGCAACATGTTATTTTGCATTTTCGTACAGTTTACTGAATTTATATACAAAATATAAACATTTTCACACCACTTTACAGGACTGCTTTTAAATTGCACGAAATGCTTAACAAAAGACAATTTCCGGGTTGATGACTTTGGCACTTCTCGCAAGGCACAGCACGCTGAGAGTGGTGCTGGGCCGCGCACGCCACCCTGGGACTTGCGCCACACAAGGATGAGATGCTCCAAGGGACATGATGAAATTAGGAGTGCATTATGCGACTGTGGTGATTCATAATTGATTACAAAGAGCCAATGGAGACCGGCTCCTCGTGGCGGCCTAATATTCAGGGCAATGGAAAAAAAGTGTGTGCGTGTGCGTGCGTGTGTGTGGGGGGGGGGGGTGAATGTTCGGAATAAAAATCTGGCAGAAATACGTAACAAGGAGCAGCATTCGTTCAACACTGTATAATAACCTTAGTTTGTGTACAAACACTTGAATTGCTTCTCTTCATATTTCTGTCACAATGATAACTTTGCATACTTGATTTTCATTCAGTGTTAACGGAATGAAAACAGCGACCATATAGATCCATTCACACACAAACTAAAAGTTGAGGCAGGACCATGTTCATTACTGAGGTGTCTCCTTCAAAAGGAGTACAACGTCCTGTTTCAGTTAAACTGCTAACGACACACCAGCACCTGATGCAGGTGAGCGATGCTCGATCAATGATTGTTACAACCGAATGAAAAAAAAAAAAATAAATAAATAAATAATACTAATAACATGTACATATATTATTCAATGACGGTGGAGCGGCAACGTCAGAGTGATCAGGAAAGCCAAGAAAAAAATAAGTAAAATGTAGGAAATTAAATATGCATATATACTACTCCTCCCTCTCCTTTGCCTTCTCTCTCTCTCTCTCTCTCTCTCTCTCTCTCTCTCTCTCTCTCTCTCTCTCTCTCTCTCTCTCTCTCTCTCTCTCAATTTTTACAATATATATATATATATATATATATATATATATATATATATATATATATATATATATATATATATATATATATATATTATGTGTGTGCGTGTGTGTGAGTGGTGGGTGTATCTATAGAGCAATAAAGTAATGTGGTCTTGTATCGTCTCGTTTGTCGCAATTACTCGTACATCTCTGGTTTATATTTTATTTCATGGCGATCACCTGTAGTGGTGGAACACCTTCAGTTATTCAGTCTGTATAAGGGAAATACTGATATTAACGGTGAGATGGTGAGGCTCACCAGTATCATCACAGTCGCTAGAGGATCACCACGCCTGCCTCAACCTGAACACACTCCCGAGGGCAATGGTTCATCCCCTTCAAGGTCGGACAAGAGCCAACTCTCTCGCCTCAAGCTTTCACATAGTCTCATACACGTACTCATTCACGTGAGAGAGGCAACCTCAATATTTCCCGAGCGGCACACCAGCTGTATTCACAGCTCATCATTGACAGGTATAATCATCATCTTAGGCACTGTTATGTTTAACTTTTATAAATATCAATGTGCGACGAACGTCGTGGGTAAGGATAGCAACGGGGATAATGTGTGACTGAAAGAGTTGGCTGAACATCCAGGTAGGCAGCTCCCTTAGACTGCTACACGACAGCGTCACGAGCTGGCAGGAGTCATGTGTAATCCACATAGAAACCCACGTCACATGTCAAGAGCGCAGATTCACGCGACATCGTGACTTTCCTCCAGTCCTGTACTTACCTCTATACACATCGTAACTTTGTGCATACTGCAGAAACGGCAGAAGACAGTTTCTTCCCTCATTAGTAAAAATGAAACGGTCGTCTAACACATGGTGGCACCCACACAATTAACTTTGTACATGACATGTAAACCAATCTATTTATGACACTAAAAATACATAAATGCTTCGCCTAACACTACACATACGTCAACAAAAACCTGATTCCAAATTATTCGTTACAACAAAAGGAGGACATTCCCTCACAGACAGCTCAGCTGCACCATGTTCCTTATCATTCATTCCCTCGATTACATTCTCGAACACTGAAGTACCGGGTACCTTCAGAAAGTAACTCAATACGTGCCTAGGTCATCAAAAGCTTACACCCGCAATATTCAGTCACAATATGTCTGATAATGCAAAAAATTACCTAATTACCTAAAACATTAACATCAGCAGTAACAAGGACCGTAGTGTTACAACATGAATTTTCTTTTAGAATGGTGCAATGAAGCTCATAAAAGAAAATAATGAAAAAAAATTTCTTTTTAGAATTGTTTGAGTTATCTTTTTTTTTTTCTTAAGAAACCTTCAGGACACGTTCAGCTTGAAGATGACTACATGGGAGCGTCACCCTGCTGATATAATGTTCCTGTTGTTAATACAATAAAGATGATGGCAGGCCAGCTGCATCCATTCTTTCTATACACTTCATAAGGCAAACATATTCAGAAGTTGCAAGAACATTTCTTATTTCGTTCTAGTAATTGATGAATAAAAACATAGATTTTCCATAGAAGTTATGGACGATTCATTAAAAGAAAACTGACATGTAAATATCATATAGATGTAGACTCAATAAAGATGTACGAGTACATAACATTTTCCTTTCAAAGCAACGTCAAGACAGTCTTATAAATAAGAAAAGAAAAAATAAATAAATAAATAAAATGAAAAAAAAAAAACACACGTGACAGGTGCACACACACACACACACACACACACACACACACACACACACACACACATCTCTTCCAAATATTATGACATTCTGCAGTGTCCCCGTGTTTATAACACCTCTGCCTGGGCTGGCAGCTCACCTCATGCTGTGGGTTTCGTCCAACACACACTCTTATCCTAAGTATGACATCGCAGAAATGTTAACACTGGTTTTATGCATCGCACCCTTCCCAGTCCGATCCTGCAGAATTGTGGATTTTGAAGAATAACATGTTTTGTGATGAAAAAGAGCAGGCTTGCCACAAAGGCAATTATCGACACCCTGCTTTAAAGACAAAGCGTTCAGGGCACAATGGTATTTCTGTCACTGTACGAGATTGCATGAAAATATAATATTTTCTTCAATAACGAATTGACACGTTTTGAAATATAACGGTGTTCTTCATATTATGTACACAGCGCACAGTATGTTGTCAGAGTCACACCTAATGCTTTTCTTTTCTCTCTTTTTTGTCAGTATATCAATACGTAAGTCAGAGTTTTGGGGTTAACTACATGACATCAATACGTGACTCTAGCGCGACACACTCAGGCAAGGAAAGCCCGCGCCGCACCCTCACCTGACCCGCAGGTATACCAGTACTCCTTCTCTGGACAGCGAAAAAAAAAAAAAAAAATACCCTGCAGCTCCAGACCAGCTGTTCCTGCACCCTCCAGAATGCTCTTCCATATTCACACACACACCAACGACAGAGGGAAAAAATAGTGTGCAGAAAATATTAGCAGCCTAGAATGGACCACAGGGACAGGGAGCTGAAGGGAAGGGTATAAAAGTACTGCCTGGTTGTCAAGTGCACGCCCTCTAATAAAAAAAGCCGACATATTACTTTCCTGTTGTCCAAATCATAAATTACGCATTCATTAATCACGTGCTAAATGTCACCGGACAAAATACTTTATCAATAGAGTTTTCGTGTGTTAAAATGCAAGTCAGGAAAATATTCCAGCCCATTTGAACGTCTGCTGCCAGAAGCTAGCACAAAAATACCAGGAGGGAGTAAAAGGGCAGGATGGGGCCATGGGAGGAGGAGGGAAACAAAAGACTAGTGCACAAAGAGGGAGGGAGACTAGAAGGGGGCAGAGGACAAGGGATGGGGGCAGGATGTAGGCCAGTCTGCGACCAAGGCTCTCCTCCCTAACTTTAGAGAGAAGACCTCAGACGGCTTCAACTCTCAGTGTTCCCGCCCCGAGTTACCGCTACAGAGGAAGGCTTTTAGGGACGAGCTGGCTCATCACTTCCCTGGAAAGGAGCGTCACATTACTGAGCCAATACCTGATAATTACACTCCACGCCAAGTGAAGACGGTGACCAAGACGAGAACATTACAATAAAATCACAAGATTTATATCAAATGAACCTTTACGTAATGCATAAGCTTCGTATTGTTTGTACGAACCGATTATTCGATAGTACTCTGTGTGGTTGTTTCATGAACATTACACAGAGACAATAATATTTCGCGTTACGATATGCAACCTCATAACTTGGCATGTTTGCGTTAGGGTTCTTGCTTCCCAGCAACGAGCTACCAAGAATTCTCCAATCACAACTTACGCAAATAAATGTGGTTTTGGGAAATCAGAAGCCCAGTCCAGATTCACCTTTATAGTCAGTTATGGCTACACTTACCAGTATCCTGATGGTAAGTTTACAAACATATAACCTGAGTTCACCTCTCGTAGAGTTTTAAAATGGAACACGGCCTGCTAGGCTAGAGCAACATTACAACACGCTTGGACGTTTAAAAGAACAAGAAGACGCTATATGCTACACTGCAGTTTTTGTTAATTTTATCATGACGGCCATTGTCATGACCTTCCTATTTTTCCCAACCATTCATTTTTGTTTCTTTATAAAAAAAAAAAAAAAAAATGTACCTCGCTTCTCCATCTTGTAAAGCAGTGGCCCAAATTCTTATCACTTCGTTCGAGTTAAGGTTTATTACAATCCACTGTCTTCAGCTGCGTTCTAAAAGTAATCAATTGGTAGAAAAAGCATCACTTACAAAATATAAAGCAGAAAAGTGCGGCGAGACGGACGGACAGAGTGATAATGACCCTGTCCAGTATCTTCATTGTTCTTTCCTGGAAATTCTGTTAAACATGCGCTATTCATCAGTCTTTCCGGCATATCATTTCCCTATTTTTATTTTGTGTGTTTTCTCAGCACCGTCTGCATATCTTTCACTGCTCCCTTGTCCCGCCCCTTCCGCACCGCGGCCCGAGAGACACGAGGGCTTTCAACAACCTTCATGAGGAGAGACGTGAAAAAATTTTCCTTGCAACCCACAAATTGGGTCTGGCGGTGCTATTTTACAACAGTTTGGGAGAAGATGGAGGGAAGACGAAGAGGATGCATGGAAAATGTGCGAAGTAAAATATCAAAGGAAGAAATGAAAATAAAAGGAAAAAAGGAAGTGAAGAACTGAATTGAACGAAGTTAGGATGTGAGTAAACACACACACACACACACACACACACACATAGATAACATATAACCGCTAGAAAAGGTACTGTACACAGAAAATATGCACTCCATCATGACATGAAGCAAACAAACAAGATCATTAATGAAAAAAATGAAATCAAACTGCATATTTTTACCCATTACAAGCATAACTTACTTTAATTTACGTGCGCGCGCGCGCGCGTGTGTGTGTGTGTGTGTGTGTGTGTGTGTGTGTGTGTGTGTGTGTGTGTGTGTGTGTGTGTGTGTGTGTCGGCCCGCCCGCCCGCCCCCATGCAGGTGAGGAGAGGAGTGGAGGTGGATCAGGTGAGTGTGCTCCTTCCTTCATACATGCGGCTTTAAAGGCACCGAATCCATGAACTTTTCGTGTGTTTTCTCTCTTTTCAGTAGCACCTGCCCTCCCTTCCCCAGGCCCTTCCTCTATCTCTTCCTCCCTCTCTTTCTCTACCACCGTCTTCTTTTTCTTCCTCCATCTTTTTCCTCCACTATTCTTCTCTCTATATTTTTATCCTTCTCCTCCTCCTCCTCTTTCTTTTTCTCTCCTTCTTGCTCTAACATTCCCTGCTCTAACTCCTTCTTGTCAGTTTCTCTTTCGGGTTTCTTTATCATTGCCATCATCATCATCATCATCATCATCATCATCATCATCATCATGGCACACACTCTATTTCTACTTTAGTTTCTTTTTCTACCTCTCCCTCCTTTTTTATCTTGCGCCTCCGTGAACTATATATTTTTCTTTTAATATTTGTTCGTTTCTTCACCTTTTCCGAACTGACGATTCCTCCTTTTCCGTTCCTCCCCCTCTTCCTTCTCCTCCAGCTCTTAGTTCTTCTCCTTTTCCGCTCCCCAGCTTTTTTCCGCCTCCTCAGCCTTTTCCGGATCCCTTTCCTTCTCTTTATTCTCTTCATCCCCTTCTTCCGCCTTCCCCTCCTTCTCCTCCTCTATTTTATTTTTTCTTTTCCAGCACACTTTTTTTTTTTCACCCTCATTCCTTTCTTCATCTGCTTTCTCCTGTTCTGTTGTCTCTTCCTCTTTCTCCTCCCACTTTTCGGTCAACACACACACACACACACGCACACACACACACACACACACACACACACACACACACACACACACACACACACACACACACACACACACACACACACACACACACACACACACACACAGAAGCAAAGAGAAATAAAAGCCTGCAAAATAGTTTAATAATTTTCCAGGCTTTGTGCTTTCAACAACATAAACTAAGAATAAGTAAACAACCAAGCCATTATGTATCGTCACTCTGTTGCAGTTACTGTTCTTACTATTACTGGTTTTTCTTATAGTGGTCCTAGCTGTAGTGGAGTGGTGGTGGTGGTGGTGGTGGTGGTGGCGTTACAAATGTAAGCCTCATTTCAATAAAAATCTCAGTTTCTTTCTTTACTCACAGAGCAATGAGGAGGCGGGGGAAAACCAGCGTGCAAAAGGGAGCTATTGCAAGGTGAGGTAAACTAAAGTGAAGTGCAACCTGCTGGGTGGAGTTTGGCGTGGCTGGAGGTGATGGTGGGTGCAGCATGGGGGAGGACGAGGGGGAACGAAGGGTAAGAGCAAGATAAATATACAAACCTACTATATAAGATCAGATTTAAAGTAAAAAAAAAGTGAAGGAGAGTTGGGAATAGGTATTACTAAAGAG
>NC_087164.1:24322422-24332422 GCF_035594125.1 Scylla paramamosain
AATAATAACGAGAGAGAGAGAGAGAGAGAGAGAGAGAGAGAGAGAGAGAGAGAGAGAGAGAGAGAGAGAGAGAGAGAGAGAGAGAGAGAGAGAGAGAGAGAGAGAACCAGGGTATTTGGAGGAAAATAAATATCTTTGAAACATTTTATTATAACCGGTAAATACGAGATTATTTCACTTAATTGAAGATGTCAAAGCAAATATTTACGTGGGTTTATCCAGTGCTGTAAACTATTTCTTTTAACTTTTATTACGATTTTCTTTGAAACATTATAACAAAAAAAAAAAAAAAAAGAAAGCTGAAAAAAAGGGAAGAGCGCTTCATGTATGTTTGACGTTATTAAATGAAACTTTACGAAAAGAACTGATGTGAAAAAAAAAAATCTAACATGAAATAAACTCTCTCTCTCTCTCTCTCTCTCTCTCTCTCTCTCTCTCTCTCTCTCTCTCTCTCTCTCTCTCTCTCTCTCTCTCTCTCTCTCTCTCTTTCACCACCTTTCCGATGCACTCAAACCAATTCTCTTTTTCGGGCTATTCGATCCTTGCATTTCTTGATTTCGGTACGTCTCTCTCTCTCTCTCTCTCTCTCTCTCTCTCTCTCTCTCTCTCTCTCTCTCTCTCTCTCTCTCTCTCTCTCTCTCTCTCTCTCTCTCTCTCTCTCTCTCTCTCTCTGTGTGTGTGTGTGTGTGTGTGTGTGTGTGTGAGGGAGGCCCTATATGGTCGACCTACATTTCCCAGTGTTCTCTAAAACGTCTCCCTCCCAGCCTATTCACTTCACTCCTTCCTTTACCAGCCTGCTCGACCTTCCTCTTCCTCCTCCTCCCTACCACAATTTGATGTTACCTACTCCTCCCTTCCCTCCCTTCCATCTCCTCCTTCCCTCGACCTTCTGATGGGGTGCTTCTCTCCCCTTCCCACCTCCCGTCCATGTGAATTATCAAGCTACTCAAGGTGAAAGGAAAATAAAGTTGATATACCTCTGCGTGCGTGGTCCTGTGTGT
Source organism: Scylla paramamosain (assembly GCF_035594125.1). Lineage (NCBI taxonomy): Eukaryota > Metazoa > Arthropoda > Malacostraca > Decapoda > Portunidae > Scylla > Scylla paramamosain. The sequence continues at coordinate 24,323,424 of NC_087164.1, forward strand.
GTGTGTGTGTGTGTGTGTGTGTGTGTGTTAGGAGCGCCCAATAACATCAGCGGCAGTACTCTCAGCCTGCCTGTGTTTCATCAGCACCTGTCACCCAACACGTCACTGCCAAATGAGCCAACGCCGACCTCAAAACAAGGGAGGTACCCAACAATCTTCCTTCCTTCCCTTTGCACTGCCTTTCACTCTCTCTCCACTCTCAAGGAAATATATGGAGAGAGAGAGAGAGAGAGAGAGAGAGAGAGAGAGAGAGAGAGAGAGAGAGAGAGAGAGAGAGAGAGAGAGAGAGAGAGAGAGAGAGAGAGAGAGAGAGAGAGAGAGAGAGAGAGAGAGAGAGAGAGACTACTACGCATCAAAATCAAGAAACGTAAGGCTCAAGAATCCCCCTAATTTTTTTTACACAGTACTCGTCTGATAGAGTGGACTGGAAGGATTGAAAGAAGTCAGTGAGGAGAGGAGACGAGAGGAGGGGCGAGAGAGCGAGGGAAGGAAGGCCTAAACCCAACTGCTACATCCTAAAATGAAGAGACCAGACAATCTATTTGAGCCAGAGACCCATAAGTCCCATAACTCGGCTGACGAAGTTATGAAAAAGGGTTAATATGCCGAAGTTTCTGTCGTAATGGCTCTGAGTACAGGGACTTGATCTGCAGTTGCCATTTACGTCCATCCGTTGAAGGCTTTCACTGCTCCTGTGGAAGGATATGAAGCACACACAGAGGGGGTTATAAATAATGCATTGACCTAGATAGTGGCACGTGGGAATATAAGATAACTGAGAAAAAAAAAAACGCAGTGGAAATGAAGTGAAAATTTTAAGAATAAAATTAACAAAGATGACGGCGGCGGTGGTGGTGGTGGTGATGATAATGGGAAGAGGATAAGCGCGTCAAAAGGCAAAGAAATGTGAACCAAAAAGTGGCATAATGAAAGGAGGTGAATTTGATTAAAGTCCCATTATACGAAAGAGGAAGTATTGATAAAATGAAGCGTAGGAGAAAAAATGTTGAAAGATATATTAAATGATAATGAGATTGCCAAGATGAGTTAGTATGAAAGAAGTCGAGTGAAAAATATGAAAAGTGGATAGATGAGAATGCGAGAGCAATTTTACATAAAAAGATAAAAAAAGGAATAAGAAAAAAATAAAGTTGGAAGTAAACAATTATGCAAAACAGATAAAGCGACATAAAAAATAATGGTGACCAAAAAATTTTAATACGATAGATGAGGACACGCAAAATTAATTTTCAATAAGGATAAAAACAACAACAGAGGTGAGTGAAAAATGCAAGGAAAGACAGAGAGGAATGGAGAGCTCGTCGTGCCTCCTTTTCCCTGACGGTTTGTATGCTGTCCCTTCCCCACCCACACGGCGCAGGGCGGAGCGAGCAGAGGGCCCATCAGAGCCCCTTACGGCTGAGCGTCAGGCGTCACGGCGGCCACGGAAACAGAACTTCCCACTTCAATGGTTTCGACGGTCGCTGACAAAAAATAATTTCTTTTTCTGGTCCTCCCGTGGGGTACACCTGTTTCCTTCCTGCGCGAGTGGAAAAGGGAGAAACAACGCCGCTCACAAAGCTCAAATAACACTATATGAAAACGGAACCAAGATTCAGGTAAGCTCATATATTATGCAAAGGAAAGAAAAAAAAGTTATTAAATTATGAAATGGACAGGTAGCACATTATATATTTATTCTAGGTCGCTGGGAATCTAAAACTGAACGCGCAAATGAATAAACGCGCAAACTATAAATAAATAAATAAATAAATAAATAAATAAATAAATAAATAAATAAATAAATACATGAATAACAAAAGGAACAAACGACTCCCTAAATTTCCTTCCCTGTGCATATGCATCGCAGTAGAGTGAGGGAGTGAACGGGGGAGCTCCACCTTTGCCCGAGTCCATTCTGTTATGACCAGCCCACCTTGAATCCCCTCGCAGGCCCGCCACTCGCCCACATCGACCACGCGCACCCGGCCTGCCCCACCAAGTCAAAAACACCACGCAGAGGTCCCACTGCGAGGCGAAGTGCCTTTGTTCACCCTCACTCACTCGTGGCTGATGAGAGAGAGAGAGAGAGAGAGAGAGAGAGAGAGAGAGAGAGAGAGAGAGAGAGAGAGAGAGAGAGAGAGAGAGAGAGAGAGAGAGAGAGCGGGGAAAGTGAGTGACAGAGACAGCCAGCCAGCCAAAGAGACAGCCATCCAGCTAGCCATCCAGCCAGCCAGCCAGACAGACAGATAAAGATGGACAGGCAAGAGAGAGAGAGAGAGAGAGAGAGAGAGAGAGAGAGAGAGAGAGAGACAGAAATGTGGGCGGAATTCATGAATGAGATATTCATTAGCTTTCTTCCTGGCTAGTCACAATGAGAAAAAATCATTAAACCTGCATATACTCAAGCCAGACCCCCGTTAATTACAGACTTCACTGTCAAGACAAAGAGCCGCAGCATCCACACAGCATTAATGAACAGCTTATCACACACCAATTGAGTCAACATATTACATTACATATATCATGATGTCTCCAGGTAGAATAGCCACAAGAACATTATATAAGCGAGTCCAATACACTAGCTGCCGTGTGGAAGGCAAGAGGTCATGAGTGGACTGTTCCTTGTTGCTGCTGAATGCAAGTACTTCTAACCCCGGGCGCGCCTGAAGCATGTAGCAAGATGATATGTGCACCTTGAATAGGAGGAGCCAGGCAGGAAGGAGGCTGTTCTCAGGGCGTGGTAGGCATGGCGGGGCAATGCGTGTGGTGAGGCAAGGGGAGGAGGAACACTGGAAGGGAAGAGGGAACAAGGAAAGGCTTAGTGGAAGATAGGTGGATGTAGGCAAGGGAAAGCAGGTAGGGATGATGGAGGGGTGGAGGGAAAGAGGGAGGTGAAGGGAAGGCACGTTGGTGAATGGATGTGAGGCACGATAGGTTGGAGTGAGGGAAGTTGAGAAAGATTAAAGGGAGAATAGGCAAGGGTGAGTGGAGACAGAAAGGTGAGTCTCGCAGTGAGTAACGTGACTGAAGGTGAATAACATTGTGACTACTTATTTCTCCTTATATTTATGTACGAACCACAATAATAGACGACAAATCTTTTCCTCTAGTTCTCCATCCTGTTATTATTTTTATCTATGCTTCTACCTCGCCATTAGTCCAGGCATCTGAGTCCGGCCTGAGTACGGCAGATTGTGAAAACTCCATGATAAGAGTTGGTGAAAAAGTGACCCCCGACGGCCGAGCGTAACAGTATTAATGACCAAGCCACGCTGCGAGGGGAGGGGACAAGAGCAAGAGCTGGGCTAGAGTTAACCTGAAAAGAGAGTGCCATGCTAAAGGGAGGACGAAGGAGGGATGATGTAGGAGAAGGGATCTTCTGGCCAGGAGGAAGGGGTTGGGGCTACTGGCCTGGAAGAAGGATGAGTTGGCCTCCAGGCGGATCGCTGTACTGGCTCGGAAAAGCCTTGCCTCTCGAAGTGAGCCCTCCAGCTCCGCACGGGAATAACGTAATTACAAAACTTTAACAGCGGCCAGTTTAACATCAAGGGAAGATTATTCGTTTTAGAGACATTACTCCATGCGTGTCCTGCCGTTCTTTATTGGGCTATCAGAAACAAAACCAGTGCTGGAGGAGGAGGAGGAGGAGGAGGAGGAGGAGGAGGAGGAGGAGGAGGAGGAGGAGAAGAATGAGAGGGGGGAGAAACTTCGATTTAGAGGATACATAGGAAGGTTTGTCCTCTGACGGGACTGGTGGATGTCAATCTGCAATTTGCTTTAGGAAGAATTTGACGAAAAGCAAGGACACGTTGAGGTAGCACTGCATGAAATGAGGAGGCAAGCTTCATGTCTTCCCCTCGAACAAGCTCTGCCTGCCGGAGGGTTATTATGACGTAATGTTCAAAGGGCGAAACAAGCTCCGTGGTGCAGCGCCTCAAGGGATGCGCTGCCCTCAATCTCCTAGGCTCGGTGGAAGCTCACATTTGCGAGAGGCTAATTCTTGAAACATCAACGTCTTTATACAGTGCTAAATATTTCCAGTCTCTAACATGCCTCTGTTAATCGTAAAATATATTTTTATTCCTGCATTAGAAATAACCAGACACACGTACATAGTACATTTCACTAAGAGATCAAATTTCAAGCATGAAAGCATAGAGAGTCATGTAAGTAGCAAGAGTTTTTACTTCACAAGTAAAAAAAAAAAATATTACGTTAAAATTGATGAAGAAACCATTTACGTCATTATAATTGTGTTGCGCTCAAAATAATAACTGCAGGCACCACGTTTGTGACACTCAACAATGTGTACTTCAATTTGCCTGGCTTTGTTTTGTCACACACACACACACACACACACACACACACACACACACACACACACACACACACACACACACAGAGAGAGAGAGAGAGAGAGAGAGAGAGAGAGAGAGAGAGAGAGAGAGAGAGAGAGAGAGAGAGAGAGAGAGAGAGAGAGAGAGAGAGAGAGAGAGAGAGAGAGAGAGAGAGAGAGAGAGAATGATAAATTGGCACAATAAATAGAATCTAATTGTTGCCATAACAAAAGAAGGGGAAGGCCAATGACTACATTAACTTTATACATAACCTAATATTCTCTTAAGGGTTGATGCTGCCAGAATTAGAAACTACATCAGAGAGAAAAAAAATGAGATTCTAACTGTAAATAATTAATGAAATGTTGCATTACGAAAATTGGAACAATGACAAAAAAAAAAAAAGCGGCTGATGACCGACAGTAAAAAAGTTATAATAATTTACCTTCACTTTAGAAGTAAAATCTTTAACGTATAACGGATGAAATCCATTGTCCCAAATACCACAATGGAAGCTCCTACCGAGCCGCTGTCTCGAGTGTCCTCAAACTTGGCGGATATGAACTAGTTCGTCTTAGTCTTCATGTTGAGACATAATTGCTATTTCACGGTTCCTTAATAACCAACTTCGCTCAACTTTTAATTGTGGGTCTAGACGGCGAGTTTAAAGACTTTACACCTTACGTGTAAAGAGGTGAATTTTTGAGGACAACTCATTTGTAACCACACGTACGTACAATATGTAATTAAAAGTCTTCTATCTAGACTTTAAGACATGGACATCTTCCATGAATATGCCATTCTTTTTTTTTTTCTGTAGGAGGAGAGAGCGCTGTGGTTGGTGGCTGTTCAAGAGGCTGAGTCATGTGGGTTGATCTTTCCTCCTCTTGTCCTTATCAGTAAATCACTCACTTCTACCTCACATGATCCTCGACCTCTTCTCAACACTATTTTGCTGTCTTACTGTGTTGTATCTTACTTCACCTTGCTCCGAACTCAAAGTACAGTTGATGCGTGTCAGGAACCTGACAGCAAGTGGTTCACGCAGGCATAGATCCTTTAGGTTCAGAGCCCAACTTATGAAAGGGATAAAAGAATTTGGTGGATTAACCTTACCGTGTGAATACAGAGTGATTTAGGAGAAATATTAATGAATGAGAAGTAAAGCAAGAACAAACAACAGGAGATCTATTGGCACTTATTAGGTTGATTGTGATAAGCTATACTGCCTCATTTAAAATAAGAAATATATGTGTGTGTGTGTGTGTGTGTGTGTGTGTGTGTGTGTGTGTGAGAGAGAGAGAGAGAGAGAGAGAGAGAGAGAGAGAGAGAGAGAGAGAGAGAGAGAGAGAGAGAGAGAGAGAGAGAGAGAAAGAGATTGCTGCCAACTTTCCTGTGAATATATCCCATCCCCTCCCTCCCTCCCGCTCTCTCTCTCCTCGATCACAGCCCCATTACACAGCATCTCTCTCACAGGCTGATAATTCACTTGCCAGCCTCCATTACACCTTCGTTACGTACAACCAAACAAATCTTCTCGTGATCTTCCTCCAGCTTCCGGATCCCGCATGAGCCAACGACGCCACATGTTCCCCTCGACACTGAAACTATAGTTCCAGAATGGTCGCCCAGTCCGCCACACTGGAGCATCTGCAGAACACAGTATATGACACCCCGAGAAACAGAGACTAATACTTCACATCTGCACACTAACTAGTAGGAGCTTTAGTCTCTGTACATAGAAGAAAAAAGCATTCCTATAGGTTTTCTTTTTATAGTAGTATATATTTATTCCTCTATTTCTCCTACTCGAGCTGGAACTTCATATATTCGATCCTTCAAGGGGAGACGGGTTAATTTCTCATTCATTAGTGCTATTAGTAGAGGACGCAGTGTTGTCTTGTGGGAAGCGTACCGTGAACTCCGTGATACCTGATGTTGTTATGATGTTGTGACAAGATGCTTTCTGATTGGGTCTGACTTAATATTCCTACGCTGGATATTCTGTCTTTCTATTTCCATTTTTGCATGCCTCTGTTTGCCTGTTGCTGCCTTGTCATTGCTACTAATGTGTGTGTGTGTGTGAGAGAGAGAGAGAGAGAGAGAGAGAGAGAGAGAGAGAGAGAGAGAGAGAGAGAGAGAGAGAGAGAGAGAGAGAGAGAGAGAGAGAGAGAGAGAGAGAGAGAGAGAGAGAGAGATCCATAAGCCAGTACGTGAACACACTTTACAATGAAGGCAATCGAGCTGTACACTGTTCCAGCCGGCATGATTTACAAAACTAAATCGTACGTACTTAGGCAAACATTTAAGTACCTATTGAGCATCTTCAGCAGTTTAACTACTCCTAACATCTTTCTTCTCCATATCTTCCCAGCATTTGGGCATCCTCCTTGGGTAATTGATAAATCGTAAAACCGATAAAAAGAACAAACGTAACAAATCACATCACTGCATTACTGAGTTGAATTTTATAATGGTTTCTATCAACACCCTTTAGTGGAAATGGAAAACAAGCCAAACAAAAATACGGGATTAAAATGAAATATATTCCCAAAATTCATATTCTACGCTTTGATCTATTATATTCGATCAATCAATCAGTCATTCAGTCAATAAATCAATCAGTCAATCAATTAACTGACTGACGTTTCATTTCCGTCATAGTTTAAATCATGCTTTACAAACGTTACTACAACATCTCAAGAACATTCCTATCTTCCTACTATTGATCTCATACGCCAGACACCTACTATAATACATCACCCCGTGCGCTGAGCGTGAACCACGAGAGACTGCTATCTTACCACGAGCACAGCAGGTCTCCCTTGCAGCAATGGTCTGCCGAACTTATATTTTCAAGACACGTACCTGAAAAGACAAAGAAAACATTAGTCACAGGGAAACATCTATAACGGTGAGGGATGACGGGCGTAAAAAATAAGTAAACAAAAAATAAAAGGAGAGAGAAACAAAAAAAGTAAAGATATAACTTCAAAGTTAAAATTCAGTATCCGATTTATACCAATGAAAACGTCAGTCACGGGAGATATATTGCCTGTCTGTGCCTCGTATTTTTTCTCTCTCTTTTTTTTTTGAAGCACAATATTAATCCTGTAACGTTAAGTACACGTATAAAATCGGGTAAATTGATTGATACCATCACTCTTTATGAATATGATTGATGTGTGCCCGCTGTGCCTCCTCCACTAAGCCACATTCCAAACTGTCTTCCGAACGATACAAATTACACTTCCCTGTACGAGCAGTGACTTCTGCCTCTCCGCCACCAGTGGACCTCCCCTGCAGTCATACCTCTAGGTGCCTCCCAAACACGTGAAGGCTCCCGGGTTTAGGAGAGTTTAGTGGCAAGAAAAAAAAAAGTGCTAAGAAAGCGAACTAGAAAGAAAACATCTTACTAGAATTTTAAAAATCTCTCTCTCTCTCTCTCTCTCTCTCTCTCTCTCTCTCTCTCTCTCTCTCTCTCTCTCTCTCTCTCTCCCCCGCACGCACGCACGCACGCGCACGCAGGTGCACACACACACACACACACACACACACACACACACACACACACACACAGCGAAACAAATTTCGGAAAAAAAAAATCCCGCCAGATACAGCCCCCTTAACGCAAGAGTTTTAATAGAAAAGTTCATTTTAGTTCTGAGACTCCTTGCAAAAATCCTGTAAAGCAGATTCAAGAGCGAGGCCAATGTCTTCCAAAGATTATAAGTGACGGAGATGGCTAGAAAATACAAGCTAACTTTTCAACCAATAAGATAGACAAAACAAGGATCAGCGTGAAAGCCTTCTTCAAGGTGACCGAGGAAAAGGAGTAAACACGAATATGTGTATCAGTAAAAAAGATATTACTGACGATATATACATGGAGCACTGCAATAAACAATGAAGAATAAAGACAGTTACGAAAGGAAGAGCTGGTGATGTAAATATAAGGCTACTTTAACTCTTTCTCTTGAAAAGTGAAGTTTAGAAACGAATGAAATGAAAGTTATGCGACTGCAGTTTAAAAGATTATCTATTGTAACTTAAATGTAGGTATTCTTACTGCAGGAAAGATACTTGGATGTTAATATAGATACGGAAACGTTGTGTTGGCACGATAGGAGGATATAAACACGGATTTGTCCATGTAGCAGGATGGACTTCGTAAAGGCGGGAAATCTAAAGGGTCATGTTTCCTGTGCTAGGATTAATTTATTATCTTAGGGTAGTATATGAACAAAGAAGTAAGTGATGACTTGCTAATATAGATAATTCTGATTAATATTAATCATATAGTTATCTATACGAGTATTACTAGTGTATGAAATTAACTGTTTTTCTTTTTTGTGTAAAAATACTAATAATATCTGATTGAACAAACTTAAATATCAATTTGGCAATAGTTGCTACTCATTTCAGGTCAATGCACCGTAGAAAACAATTAAAATACGTGAAAAAGGCCAAATAAACCAGATGATGTTGAAATATTTGGGATGAATCAACGCAAAAAAAATCATGTTTATAACAGTAAGAAATGAAAACACCGTCATCCGGATTGAAGACAAAATAGATGAAGAGGATCGGTTAGCCAATTCTAGTTACAATACAAAACCATGAAAAGAGTTAGAGTTAATGAAACTCTGCCATTATAAA
>NC_087164.1:24342422-24367422 GCF_035594125.1 Scylla paramamosain
GTCACGGTCATCACAAAAAAAATTAACGCTTTATATTTACCTAACCAGTTTCCTTAAATACAGCGCAGGCCATACATATTAACAAACATTTTCTGGGCCACGTTGGCGGTAAAGTTCAATAATGAAGTGCATTAACAAATTACAACAACAACCCTTAACTACAAATAGGCATTAATTAAAGAGTTATTCCGTTAATGAAACCACGCGTTTGAACAATTTATCCTCGCTTTTCCCCGTGATTACTTAAAAAAGAACGTATTTCCCATAAAGAAGAAAGCAACTAATTACGAATGAACATCATCTACGAGAACAAGACAATCCTTTGATAAGTATTGCAGCTCCACAAACAGTAAAGATTGTGGAGTAAGAATTTATCAAAAGCCTGTGCTCCATCAAACCAGTCAATGAAAAGATACACCAATATTAATCATTCTTTAAAAAAGACGAGAGAGAGAGAGAGAGAGAGAGAGGAGAGGAGAGAGAGAGGAGAGAGAGAGAGAGAGAGAGGAGCGAGGAGAGAGAGAGAGAGAGAGAGAGGAGAGAGACGAGAGAGAGAGAGAGAAGAGAGAGAGATCAATATAGGAATGTACTCGTATACTAAGAAAAACACCTTCCATGCTGCAATAAATCCATTCTCCAAAGAAGAAAAAGAGAGCGGTCTTTTATGCAAAAGAAAAATTAAACACGGTCTTCATCAAAGCAAAACAAAGGAGAGCTTGCGGGCAGAACAGCCCTTTCTGGAGTGTTCCAAGTGTTAGGTGGACGCCCTGGCCTTGTCTACAGAAAGTGAATTACATGCATACATTCGTAGTTATATCAATTGTTTTAAAATATTATTCATCTTACTGTCTCAACTAAACAACAAAGCTGTATATAAAAGAATATCAGACGCTCATACCAGCAAAAATGTTGTTCAGTATTATTTTTTTTACATAGCAATGAACTAATAAAAAAACGGAAAACTACACGAGAGCCGATGCGACCTTGAGGACCTGTGACATCAACTTATATGCAAATCGGTCTCACGCATGCAGTGAAGACACAAGAGGAACAATAAATAAAATAGAATAAATTGGAGTAAGGAAAGACAGCTAGTAAAAATTTGGCACTTGAAGACAAAGATACAAATTATATAAATGTCAGTTTTCACCAGGAATACGTATAAAAAAATAACTACGGTAGTGGCGGCAGGAAGGAGGCTCCAATTAGGGTGTAAACTTTGGGGAAGGCCCATTGAGGAGGCCACAATAAGAACGCAGAGGAGCCTTTCAAGGTGTCGTGGCCAGGTGACCCCGAGGCGCGTCCACCCCACGCCACCCACCCCTTACCTGCCTCCTAATTACCCTTACCTTGGGGCCCCCTCCTCTCTTCCCTTCCCATACATTTTATCTGTGTAAATTCCCGTCCCCTTCCACTCCTCCCCTCGAGGACCGTCTTCTGCTTTTTCGTTAATTCATTCCTGTTGATATTAGCCATTTAAGACTTTAGTTTATTGTCTTGTTTATTAATTAATCTTATGACACTTTCCCTATCACCGTTGCAGATATTTATGGATCTGACTTGACATGAAATTTAAATGTGTTGGCTTGTTGTCTTTAGCCTCAGTTTATGAGCTCACAGTTTTAAGTTTTTATTTCATATTAAATGTTAAATCTTCAACAAGATCCCTAAAACACCCTCCAGTATTTTTTTTCTTCTTCCTTGCCCTTCCGTTTCCCCTTCAAACTGATTCCTCTAACCAATTATTATCGTTATAACTCTTTCCACTTATTTGTGGAGTGCCAGTGCAAACATATCACTTAATTTAATTTTTATTGATTCTTTCTTATTCTAAGCGGTATGTACTACACTAAATCGATTTGTCTAAAAACAGATGGGATTGGTGTCGGCAAATCCATCTACAGGTGGTTCCCGAATTCTTTGTATGTAATGCCAATGATAACAACTTAATATATTGAATTCTCTTTTTTTAGGGTTGGCCAGTACAATGAGTCAAATATTAAATATGTCCAATGTAAGGTTAATAGGTAAGATAAAGGGAAGGGTGCATGTAAAGGAAGATAGGAATATGTACACCTGATGTTGGGGACGTCAGCTATAAGTTAGAATGTCGCGAGTCTTGTCGGAGGGGGGGAGGGGTGGGGAGCATCTGTCTATGAAAACTTGTGGAGCAGAGTCTGGAATGCCCTTAGTTTGAGTCACTGTTATGGGGTTGTGCATCACAGGTGTCGCAAGGTGCACCTGCAGAACACGAGGAAACAAACCAGACTACAAACATGCCGCTTTCCACAGTAGAGGTGTGAGGATGCGTGAGGTGCGTGTCTGACTTTAGTGAGAGTTGAAATGAGGTAATGTGGAAGTTTCGGTGATCGGTATAATGTGGTTAGCGTCGCGGTGGGTGTCACCGGTGCAAGGCAGGAGTGACACTTTATCACGCAGCAGGGTTGTGGTGTCAGCAGCGGAGTGGTGTTGGCTGAGGAGGGTGGGATGCTCCCCGCGGGTTGAGGTAATGAGGTAAGGTCTGAGAGGCCGCCACAGGCCTCGAGGGACCAGAATCATCTTTGCTCCCCTCTAGTGAATTAACTATTGATCCTCTTTACAGCAGCCGCCGGGAGCTTGGTACCTGGCAATAGCCTGCAACATTTATTCCGTTGCTGTTTACAAACTACAGGCTGCCTTACACCTGGCCAGTTTTGTTACATTTTGACAGTGATATCTACATAGCGATATAATTTTGATTATTGTCATATTAAGAAACAAAACACACAATGTTCCATGTATCAAATTAATTTAAATAAAAATAGACTTGACGTGAATTTCATTTGCAAAATCTGCAACACAACTGAGCACATTATCCCTGAGAGGTGCAGAATTTGACCGGAGATTCTTTGGTGCAGCTTTTCCTCCATTAATGAACAGGTAAGGAAGGTGGAGAGAAATTCTCGACATGCAAGGGAAACACAACAAAGCCAGCGCCTGCCCTGCTTCATCCATTTATTTCCTGCTCAACCTCAAGATTTTTCTTTGTTTTAATCCCTTAGTTTATTTTTACTTTCATTGTTCACTCCTCATGCAGCAGAAAGTTCTCAAACAATTTACTTACTCGCGCATTCTTTGGCTAGAAGTCACTAAACTACTTTGGCATGGAAAATGTCATTGGTCGTTAATAGCTAAAGGAGGTATAAGAAATCTTTGCATGTCAAAATTCTTTCCTTTAAATTAAGGAAAAAATATTGAGGTACCCACCTTTTCCGTGGCTGAGCGCAGGCTGAAGGCCCTCGTGCCGTACCACAACCAGTAGGTTGAAGTACATCTTCATAGGGATGGGCTGATGACACTTCCGGGAGGCTCCGATATTCCACCTTGTACCTCCGCGGCATCGAGCTCCTCGTATCTTTTCTCTTTGGTCTGCCCCACGTGACTTGCATGCATGATGGCTTCCTTATATCCTTACACGGGGCTCACTTTCAACTTTGCATTCCTCTTACTTTTAAGAATGCCATTTGTGTTTGCAGTGTATCACAATGGAAGAGTTTGTTTATCATAGAAACATCAACAGACATCAAAATATCATCAGGACGCGCGAGGCTGAATAACACAAGGGAATAGTGACCGGGTAAATCCTGGCGCCACCAAGTAGCCAATAGAAAATGTATGAAATATTACGACTTTTTTGCCTCCCACTATGTGCAGTACATTACTGTATTATTCTTATTCCTATTATTCTTATTATTCAACAAAGGATTCGTAAGAAATGAGGCAGGTTATTTTCAGGAAGTTTTACATTTCATTGTTAAGATTGTGGACTGTCGTCCAGACTTTAATGATGTCCCAATCTTTTTATTCAGGTAAGAACATTTTTTTTTGTCAAAAAAAAAATAAATTATGTGTTATGACAGAAACCATTATAAGCACACTGATGCAGTGCATCATCCTGGAACGCACACATGAATTTTAAATCTACAGTTCAGGATTATGGTGGACATAGGTACATACTAGTAATTATTGTGGGAGAGTCTCACACAGTTCCTGCAAATGTACCGCACGGAGAATGGAAAAAACGTGAGTCAACAAAACTTATTGGAGAGTGAACACAAAGTACACGACACTGAACGTCAATGAGGGAACCAAGAAGTGCACTTAACTTATATACGTATAGCTACCACGGAATCAACATTTCCCTTGAAATTTCGTCTGAGTGCAGGTGCTATACTGGCACCCTCCTTACTCCACCTCGCCAAAGCAAACACACAGCAACCGAGTTCATACTGTGTGGGCTTTCCTGCATACAAACAAATGGCAGTGCCTAGCGGAGCTAATCAAGAAGCACTCCAAGTTGTCATGCTCCTCTACGCTGTTAAAAAAAAAAAAAATACAGAAAGAAGTATGGTGAGATACTATGACAGTGTTTCAGGGGACAACACAATCAATGAGATGAGATACATAAATGAAAATAAGAATGTCCCTCCCTCATAAAGCGACGTGAAGGCGGTGAACATGATAGAGGTAGGAAGGATGTGAGATGGAGGCGTGGTGTGAATGAGACTCACCAGATGTCTTGTAGAATCATGAAAAGTAACATGATGGATGGGCCATGTGGCAGCAAAGATGGTCTGAATGTTACAAGTACACGAAAGCGTGTCATTCACTTGTGCAACTGAATTAGTCAATATATGATACCATCTCTCTTTGTAAGAAAGGTTTCAGTGACACGAATAGCTCAAGACGAGAGAGGCAAAATCAGTTCATTGATAGTAACGAAAAACTAAGAGATAAGTGAGATGAAATACTACTATACTATGGAATCTTTCAGAAGTGGTAAAATGTCACTTTTAGATCACTGGGGAAAAGATGCTTCGTACGCTCGGGCAGATGATAGACTGAGGAAAGAATATGTGAGCATCCTTGTTTAGTTCGTCTACACCACCAACAGCTGGGAGGAGGGAAGCCGCGGGGGAGAGACCGACCGACCAGCAGGGCCAGGTGGCTCCACAAAAGACCTACATGGGGTGGGCAGGATGACGTAGGACAAGCTTAAAGGAAAGTTGATGACAGGTGACATCAACAAGAGAAACCAGGCGCGGAAGAAGAATGCAAACTTGCAGGTCAGAAAAGGATGATAAAATCTTCATACTATCAAACTCTCTCTCTCTCTCTCTCTCTCTCTCTCTCTCTCTCTCTCTCTCTCTCTCTCTCTCTCTCTCTCTCTCTCTCTCTCTCTCTCTCACGCATACACACACACACACACGCACACACACTTTCACGCAAATTTCCTATAAATTCAAGACCTCAAAGAAAACAATGATTTCCTGCCAACCTTCCCAAGAGGCGTCAGCTTCAGGCACGCGAGGGAGTTCTGTCGAGGAATTGTTTGTCCTCCTCATAGAACTCGCTTTTTTTTTTTTTATCTGTCCACTGAGCTCTTCGCCCCTGGGGGAAATAACCCTGCAAGCAACACACACACACACACACACACACACACACACACACACACACACACGTACACGCACACAGGCGAGGCCACGGTTACTACTTTTTCCACCAAGTGTTTTTGTTTACTGTGAGAGGAGAGCTAACATAACAGACCAGGAGGAAAGAAACTTAACTCATTCCAACTCAGTGGCGTTCACAACTCTACCTGTGGAAGCCAACGGGTATGATGGGAGGAAGGCCACTGACGATACGTGCGAAGAGTAATATTTGCATTGTAAATTGCTTACGTCTCCTCACCCAAACGCAATTTTCTTCACTTCTGCCACTCTTGCCTCCACTCTCTTGGCTTATGTTATTATTCTTTTTCCCTCCCTTCGTCTTCAGTGTGCTGTCGGGAGTCACGAGGGCGGCCTATCCTCACTCTCACGCAGCCCGTCTTACCCGTCATGACTTGAATCACCATATCAATACCTTTATTTCTCCAGTCCCGCATCCTCTTGCCCCCCCCAAGTCCTTCTTCTCCGCCTATTCCATTTTACTATTTGTTTCTGTTTTCCCTTCTTTGTTTTTGTTTTTGTTGTTGCTGTTGTTGTTGTTGTTGTTGTTGTTGTTGTTACTGTTGATCTTCATCGTCTTCGTAATAATAGTTATAATAATAATAATAATGATAATAATAATAATAATAATAATAATAATAATAATAATAATAATAATAATAATAATAATAATAATAACTGCATTTGTTCGATAAAATAGTTACACCTTCCAAAATGACGCTTTAGAAGTTTGTATATAATACAATGAACTTCATGTACAGGGGTCCAGCTCTTACATTTGACCTTCATGTCTATGGGTTAGGAGTGAGTACGAAAGGGGATGTCGACTGGGTGTCCTGAACGAGGTCTCCTGTGGTTTATGCCTCCACTAGAAATTCAGTCTCGTGGTAAATATATTCATGAGTCTCTACCACTGGTAGTAGTAGTGTTGCGGAGAGGATGGTTGGAGAAAGGCGGCGGAGGAGGAAGAACGGAGGGAGAGGGAAAGCGGGTGTCGGGAATGTTGAACACGGAGGGTGTCGATTGGGTTGGTAAGGGAAAAGGAGTCGTGGATAGAAAAAAAAAAAAAAGTGCAGGTGATGCATATCGGGTCCTGTTCGCCTCATATCCCGGTAAGCAGCTTACACACCAGGGCTCAGAGGACGCAGGTCACTCCACATACAAAGATATTGAGTCGTGTCGCCGAGCTTGGCATTTCATTCATGTCTTTGTTTCGTCTTATCCCCGTGACTTATCTGACCAGCTTCTGTATCTATATTTCCAATATCCAAACACGCATTGTACAATTTATACAGTTCATGCAACTATATTGTATCTCGGGTAAGCAGTTTTTCTCAGTACTCACAAGGTGTCTTTTTCTTCTCTCAGCATTTAGGTTACTCGCTTTCGGCTGTAATATCTTTGTTTCTTAACAGACGACATTCTCGTACCCGCTTTAATATTTTCTGCTCTGCTTCCTCCAGTTATATACAATTTTCCTTTCTCTTTCTCCTCGCTTCCTCTCCTGTTGGTGCCTCTCTTAACTTCCTCCCCTTTACAACGTTCCCTTTCCTCCCTTCATATTATTTTTATTTTTTCCCCTCCACTTGTAACCCTCCTTGCATCTTCTTCATCTTCATCTCTTCTCCCTTTCTTGCCTCGTCCTTCAAGATGTAGTTACAAAAGGAGTGTGAGAGCTGCTTTCAGTCTCCTCCTCAGCTTGTGGAATATTCCCTGACGGAGCATCGTCTCTCTCTCTCTCTTGGGGGATCCTGCGGTGATGGCCGCCAGCGAAAGGCTCCCTCCCATTAGTGCGGAAACACCTCAGAAAGCCTGGCGTGAACACCATACACTTCGCTCGCTGAGATAGACCCCACGATAAAATTTCCACATCTGTCGTTTTCCTTTTCCAGGATATGAAGTAATGTTGTTGGTGTTATTGTTGTTGTTATTGTTGTTGTTGGTGTTGGTGGTGGTGGGCGTGGTGGTGGTGGTGGTGGTGGTGGCGGCTATAGGACTGGGTGCTGGATGGAATTGTGGAAGTAGATAGAGGAAAATAATTCTTTTTATGTTTCATTACGTTTGTCTGCAGTGGCGGTACTCTTAACCAAGGACGAAAGAAAAAATCAAGTAGTAAAAGGACAAACAAAATTACATCGACATATTCTGCCAAGTAAATCAGTAACAGATTTAAAAAAAAAAAAAAAGAAAAGAATTCTCCATTTCAGGAGATGAAATTTCATTCGAACATGTCTGTGTGTGAGGAAGAAGGGAGATCTTAGAAGATATCGCAAGAATAATTACATCAAAGCGACAATTGAAAATGAACTATAATGATCCCTGGCTTCCTAACACTTTAATGTCTATAAAAAACAAAATCGAAATGCATTATATCACATTTAGCAGTGTATTATACAGTACTTCAGTGAAGGGCCAGCCTCTCTCTCCAAGAGGCTCAGAGAGAAAAAAATGTGACTGAGTATAGATATACACGTGATTCGGATGCCTCCCTTTAAGGAGAACGTCAGCCGGTATTGTATCTGTGCTGACACTGCTTTTATAAATAGATATACGTATATTTTTTACCGGATTGGGATTTGTGGATATAACACGAACCACTGGGATAATTGTGTGTGTGTGTGTGTGTGTGTGTGTGTGTGTGTGTGTGTGTGTGTGTGTAAAACTGAAGCACAAATAAACACAAGACGAAGACAAATCACAGCGTGTTTTCTCGCACCTGACGACCAGTAAAGCTCACCATTAAAAACTGCGACTTAAATTACAGGAAAATAATCTCAATAGCAAAAATATCTGACAGTTACTGTGATGATATCTAATTTGCTTGACAAAATTCCAGTTTAAGTGTTGTTTTCCTTCCCCCCCCTCTCTCTCTCTCTCTCTCTCTCTCTCTCTCTCTCTCTCTCTCTCTCTCTCTCTCTCTCTCTCTCTCTCTCTCTCTCTCTTTTTTTTTAATAAGGAGTAGGAACACTAATTACAGCTATATCATTGAGAGGTGATGACACACCATCATACGCACACTACATCACGCTGTGACAGGTGAGTCGCAGACTAAGATCAGCAGTCAGCAGTGAGCGCCACCTTAGAGGAGGAGTGTCTGCCAAATCTGCACCTGCTTTTCTTTTCCCACACTAAGTCTTCTTAAGCAGCCAACTTCTTTCACCCAGTATCCTTGATTAAAAAAACGTGATGGCTTACTGCTGCTTCCTTCATTTTTTTTTCTATTTCATCTTTCGTCTTTTCTCACTCGAATTTTCTCGTTTGAAAGTTGTATATTATATGTAAGTTTTTACACGTGTTTTGTTAACCTAAAGCCTTTACGCTACAGCTGAGATGCTGCGCGTCGGCCTGACAGTAATCCTTGACTGCAAGACTCGAACTTTCCGATCTCTCTCTCTCTCTCTCTCTCTCTCTCTCTCTCTCTCTCTCTCTCTCTCTCTCTCTCTCTCTCTCTCTCTCTCTCTCTCTCTCTATATATATATATATATATATATATATATGTATGTATATATATATAGTTGTTATTGTTGCGTTGCTGTTGCTGTTGTTGTAGCACTACTACTAGTAGTAGTAGTAGTAGTATTAGAGGCAGTAATATCATCTCATCAGAAACAAATACGAAATTAAAGGTTTATACAATTTAGGGATGGTAGTGTAGCACAAGAATAATAAGGGCTGCCATCGTGGGCGTGGATGGCGGCGCAGCCAAGAAAACTCGTTGAGGAAACCGAGCATCTGGCGATCAGGAGTGAGCTAAAGATGGTGGAAGATAAACATCGGAAGAACATTTTACAGCAGATTTCTGTTTACCAGAGCAGTCACCAGACTAAGAAGATGGTGTAAACAGTGTGGCGTGCTCTATCACTCCACCCTCGCACTTCCTGTTGTGTGAGTACACAGGCGCTTGTGTCCTTCAGGGGTGGGTCTACATCAGTAACGGTAAAAAAATGGTAAACACTTCTTCGCCTTCTATAAAACTGGATTCACTATATTCGAAGCCGATAATATTATCATATTTATAAGCACAACGAAGTGTCATGCATTCCGACGAGGCTAACATCTGTGGAACGACGTGGTGGAGACCGAAGGGATGACACGCACCAAACGAGAAAAACCAGACCATTTTGCCCAAGCCATCTTATAAGGAGAGTGGGGAAATGAAGGTAAGAAAAGTTCTTATATACTTTTGTTCTCTGAATGACATAAGCAGAGCGTAGGAATTGCCAAGTGGCCCGGCGGTCCCCACACACTTGCCGCCAACCTCCACCACCTACAAACCACCTCTCAGGGATCTCCGCCACGCTGCCTGCAACCCCCTCCCCTTGTAAACAAAGCCGGCGTCAAGTATTCTCAGACGACGCATATTTCCATACAAAACACATTTTCAGTCCCAAATTAGCTCCGCCTCCCCCTCCACACCAATCCTCAAGGGAAATGTTGAACTGAAATTTACGGAACTGAAAATTTAATGAATTCCAATGAGTCTACTTTGAAACCACACACGAGCACGCACGTGCGCGTGTGTGTAGGTGAGTGGATGAGTGTGAGTGTGCGTACAAGTATGTGGGAGTATGCGTGCTAACAATAACTTTACACACACACACACACACACACACACACACACACACACACACACACACACACACATTTAAATGTAGTTTTGATTTTTATATTCTTCACAGAGAGTTACCTAGAAACGGAAACCAGACGTTGCCTGTTTTCTCTGGTATATCGACCTGTCCTTGAACTGGGCCAGGAAGGTTATGGCCTGAAAGGCGACGACTGTACCTTCCTGTCTCTCTCTCTCTCTCTCTCTCTCTCTCTCTCTCTCTCTCTCTCTCTCTCTCTCTCTCTCTCTCTCTCTCTTGCTACATCAGATGTTTTGTGTTGCATTACATGATATTACTGCTAGATCCTTCCATTCTCAAAACTTGCCTGGAAAATACATGGATGTGTGTATTTCTGATTCACGAAACACTGCTCTTTAGTTCGTCACGTTGTAAAATTATAAAGAAAGGAGACTTAGTATATAGAGCGAGAACAAATCACGGTAATCATCTTTAGTTCAGTTTTAGTTACAGTTTTCTTCACGTATGTTTTATGAAGTTTGAGTCTCTGCAGTGTGGCAAGTGTATGACCGATTGATTCGCCGGTCATTCTAGAAAGAGGTGAACACGTAAGTTTATAAAGTCCTACTAATGAATCTAACGTCAGTGGTTCAGGTTATGATGACGGACTAACAACCAACACCGTGAAACATCTAATTGTCTAAAAAGGCGATACACCAAACATCAAAAAATCTCCTCCATTTTTGCTTTTTTTTTTTTTTTTTATACATAATTAAAACCTTATATAAGATTTCCGCAAGGGCTGTGTTTCTGTTCCAGATACACACGGCTGACAGGAATCCTTTTTTTTTATTTTGCTTTTTATATTCATTGTTTATTTTTTACAGGTATACAATATTTCAGGCGCAATTCTACTCGGCCCAAAATTTCACAGCTGGTCTTCTCATTAACTTCATCCAATAATGTAGCATAAAAAACATGTGCGTAATATACATTACGTATTCTCTGAAATTTGCATGATATTATTAACAACATTTACATAACTACTACTGCAGTCACGATCATTACTACCACCCTTACCACCTCTGTTATCACACTCATCACCACCATTGCCATCATCGACACTATCGATATTGCCATCAATATTACATTCATTAGCACTGTCACCTTTATTGTCACTAAAACCAATCCAGCTAATCAATCAATCACTACTGAAATTATCACCATCCTTCACGTGTAACAAACTGAATGACGAAACGATAATAATTATACATCGGGTGACGTAAACCAAATGATTCCATTAGGCATCCATTGCAATCATTGAAGGCTTATGTGACTTGTACAAAAATTGTATTACTTGTGTCGTAGCGAGGCGTGTGTACATGTGTGTGTGTGTGTGTGTGAGAGAGAGAGAGAGAGAGAGAGAGAGAGAGAGAGAGAGAGAGAGAGAGAGAGAGAGAGAGAGAGAGAGAGAGAGAGAGAGAGAGAGAGAGAGAGAGAGAGAGATTGCGTAAAGACCAACTGACGGTACATTTATCCAGCACATTCCAGAGATACCGCACGTCGCCGAAACACGAGGATGACAGGTACTATGCTGTTGCTGCTGCTGCTCGATGGGGTGTAATTAGTCACGCGTCTGTGATTTGCACACGCTCCTGTCAGGAGGCGCGTGGTGGAGGCTCTGATGGCGGCAGTGAGGTATGCACCGCCTATTGGAGGACGACGCCGTGGATCGTGTAGTAAGTGTGACATAGATTCAAGCTAGTTTACACACACACACACACACACACACACACACACACACACACACACACACACACACACACACACACACACACACACACACACACACACACACACACACACACACACACACACACACCTCTGAATTTCTGTGTATCTTCCCAGATTTATCACTTTATGGTTGCAATTAGATCGGTTCAGTCAGGTCCCTCTCTCTGCCAAGACACGCCGTTTCCTTGGCACCAAGACAGAAAACAGAGTCTTTGCTTGGTATCTTGACGGAAACCAATATCATGATTTCTTCCTTCCTGGATTTTCGTCACCAAAAAGCAAAGTAATCTGCCGCAGGATACTGGTAAGGGAGATCTGCTAAATACTCATGCCTGATTGGCCATCCCTCTGAGAGCTGTGTGAGGGGAACGACAGGACGAAGTGATGCGAAATAATGCCTGGTCTTATACGTACAAGTTCAAGTAATTTTCCTGCCGCCTTCAATTACTTATGACTGGATGTGAGGTGCATTTTACTTCGTGATTTCCGGTGACAACTGAATTCCATTCCTCAGATTTGGAGCTCGTATACTCCTCAGCGGAGAAGAGGTGAAGTTAACCCTGGTCACTAAACAGATAGTGTGTATGTGTAAGAGTATGTATGTATGTGTGTGCGTGTGGGGAGAGAGAGAGAGAGAGAGAGAGAGAGAGAGAGAGAGAGAGAGAGAGAGAGAGAGAGAGAGAGAGAGAGAGAGAGAGAGAGAGAGAGAGAGAGAGAGAGAGAGAGAGAGAGAGAGAGAGAGAGAGAGATTAAGTCGTTATCTTCATCACGAGTTTTATTTCGCTCGGCACACATGCAAATTGTAAGAAAACAACACAAAGACAGAAGTGTGCACGCGGTGGCGGTCTTGTTAGTCCCAACACATTCTACATTCAGGATGACATTATAATTATGCTCCTGCGTCTGGGAGTCTTTTCCCTTCCATCTTTTGTTTTGCGTCTCTTCATCTCGACACGCTACAGACGACTTTCCTAATAATGATTTTTTCTTCCCCCTGTCTCTTTGTCCCTAGCGTATTCATCACCTCCACCTGCCACACGACGAAGGCTGCCGGAGGGGTGAAGGGGAGACTGCGAAGAAAGGCTGACATTGCTCGATTGTTTCATCCTGAACGTGAAACGAAAAAAAAAAAAAAAGAAGAAAAACTGACAAGATTATTGGGTTCCTTTGGATGACCCGTGTGCTTCTGTGTGTGAGTGTGTGTTGAGGTGCAAGGGTCGTACAACCTATCATGATGGCTGCAAGTTTTGATAATAAAAGAAAAAATCGGATCATCTGTAGATAATCTATTCCACAGTAAAGGGTATTTCCAAATTAGGTAAATGTAACGAGACTTAATATCCTAAGATTACTCATATCATCGCACAGAGGAGGAGGAGGTTAGGAAGCTACCATACTACGTAACAAGATTGGTTAGGGCATTACTAGTTGGCTTTATATTTAGTTTAGGAATGCTCCTGTTAAATAAAAAATCATTGTTCCTAGGGAGGATGGCGACATTCCCCCCCCCCCTCTCTCTCTCTCTCTCTCTCTCTCTCTCTCATGTGATCAAGTGGACAAGATAGCGACGTTAAGCAAGCCTACATAAAGCCCTATAAAACAGCGATGCCACCACGACAAGGAGACTTTGCCAGCCTATTAACCCTCTTTGAATCCCTGCCTAAGGTGTTCGCTGATTGCCTTCTCGGAGCAGTAAGAGTGTTCCCTGTGAGTGTGGCTCGTGGGAAGAGTCAGATATTTTCCCATTTTTCCTGTAATAATCTTGCCGGTTGGATGACACGACGATATGCGGGAAATTAATTATATTTATATTTGCACAGTGAGCTTTCCGTTTCGCTGCCGTTGCTGGTAAACACTCAGTGCAAACTGTAACCCCCGAATAATTAAGCGATGTGTGTTTATTCATGCTCGATGTTTGGAAGGAAAATGGGGCAGAGAGAGAGAGAGAGAGAGAGAGAGAGAGAGAGAGAGAGAGAGAGAGAGAGAGAGAGAGAGAGAGAGAGAGAGAGAGAGAGAGAGAGAGAGAGAGAGAGAGAGAGAGAGAGAGAGAGAGAGAGAGAGAGAGAGAGAGAGAGAGAGAGAGAGAGAGAGAGAGAGAGAGAGAGAGAAAAGCCTCCATAGCAACACGTTACATAAACACGCACACGTAATATAACAGGAACAGCGTTGAAAACCACAAAGTATCTTTCGGCTGATAATCATGTGACTAATAAAGAAAAAGACATATAAGTGTAAACAGGTGACTAGTATGTAGGCAGAGCATACTGCCCGAGAACATGATACAAAACATTATTACGTCATCCATAAGTACATCGCGGGGTCTTTTTCCAGACCAACATTTCAAAGACGAAATCAGTGAGTCAAAAAAAAAAAAAAAAGTGAAAAGCTAATTATGGAAATAAGTGGCATCCTTCTAAAAAAAATAAATAAAGAATAGAAGAGATACGATAATGATGTACAAATGTGTAAAGAATAAAGGAAATTAACATGAATGAATATGTTATCAACAGATCTTAAAGTGAGAGATCAGAAGGACTCCGTTAAACACTGTCATAAATTGGAGGAAAGAAAATAAATAAATAAATATTTTTCCAACTCGAGGTATTGTCTCGTGGAGGCAGTTACCGGAGGAAATTGTGAGCGAGGAAGCTGCATGAATTTATAGAAGCGTGTGATAAAGCACTATTACGAAACAGAATATCACCAGCTTGACTCAATCATGTAAAAATACTGAACGCAATCCCCATACACACACACACACACACACACACACACACACACACACACACACACACACACACACACACACACACACACACACACACACACACAGAGTATTCAGAAATACTATCGCGAACTCTGGTGTGGCTTTACAATTGGTCTGTGTGTAACGTGCAGAAAACATTCTTATATTAAAGTCTGGTGAATGAGGAAATCAGGAAAGCAGCTTGAAGAGTAAACATACGTATAGTGAAGAGAATCTAAAATAGTATTTGCTCTGTGGCATTTGTACTTGTAACATTTATTCGAATTTGTCATTCATCTTACCATTTCATTACTTTTTTTTTTTTTTATCTTTTTCCTATCTTAACGAAAATGTGAGGATGACAATTTTGTGTATGATTTACTTGGATTTGTCCTTCAACAATCCTCTCTCTCTCTCTCTCTCTCTCTCTCTCTCTCTCTCTCTCTCTCTCTCTCTCTCTCTCTCTCTCTCTCTCTCTCTCTCTCTCTCTCTCTCTCTCTCTCTCTCTCTCTCTCAGAAAAAAAAAAAAGAAACAAACAAAGAAAAGACTCAGTTTATCCCAGGCTCTTGCAACAGCAGCAATAAATAACACTTGCAGGAACAGCCATAAAACCACACATCTCAAGGTCGTTCTCTCCTCCCTTCCCTTTCAGGTTAAATCCGATGCCATATTCAAATCCAGGAACATCAACATTTCAAACTTGACAATTTTTATGATAGGAGTAAAGTGAATCTTTCTTAATCTCCCTCACTGCTGTGCTTGGTGAGGCTGTGGGTAAGGATCAGGTGGCGAGAGGAGGGGTAGTAAGAGTGAGGAAGGATTTTTATTTGAAAAATACGGAATACTTAAACAGCATCACTTTTCTCTCTCTCTCTCTCTCTCTCTCTCTCTCTCTCTCTCTCTCTCTCTCTCTCTCTCTCTCTCTCTCTCTCTCTCTCTCTCTCTCTCTGTGTGTGTGTGTGTGTGTGTGTGTGTGTACTGATTACACTCTGCACTCGGCACTCTGAAAACACTGCTGAAAAAAAAAAAGACATAAATAACGTGGTATTCCTTACGATTATTTTACGCAAGGAACGTTTTCTGCGTGACACTATCTTCGTCTGCTGGCAGCGTTTGAAGAAGAAGGAAAGTAGACTTTTTATTCACCTTCTTTTTGTGCCAGTGTATTTGTGAGGTTAAGTAAAAGCCAGTGTAACCGTATTTTAATATAATAACCAAACATTTGTGATGAAATATCGATTGCGCAATTTCACCGTAAAACAACTATCTTTTACTAGGCAATGAAAAATCCGAAATGATAATGTTCTTTCTCAACCTTTCACTTAAAATGAGCGCTCCTAAATTAACGCAACACTTCCATCGTAAATCTCATAGTTTATAGCGAAGAAAAAAGGTTAAGGCAGCTGACGCCGTCAAGCGAAGGAATCTGCATAATAGCTCCTTCTTGAAAAGATTTCGGTCTAACGAGGAAAAGGAGCGAAAAGTGGCTATGTGTCAGGCTATTAACGCCCCACGGGCCGACTTGCCTCAATGACCCTGGCCTGGGACAGCTGGGCCGCTGCTGCCATCATGGGACACCCAGCGCTGCCTCCCCTTATCTCCCGTCTTACTGACCACCTCAAAAATTTATATGGAGGAAAAAACCAAGGAGAAAGTGACCGTGATGTTAAGTGATCAAGTATGTGGAGTAACCTTTATTTATCATTTATTATTATTATTAAGAATTATGTTTATTTCTCTACCTGATGAATTAATCTATTTATATATTTATCTATTTTATTTATATCAAATTTGTTTAATATGTTTAGTTTTACTTTTATTTTACTTGTTTCTATCGATTTTTACGCTTCATTAACTTGCAAAAGAGTCTCCTATACACGCACACACCACAATACGGCTTGATTTTCAATGATGTGATGGCTTCGGCTTTCCGGAACCGAAAGCGGCGTGGAGCGTGAGGAGGACCATGAACCATCAAGGATGCATCAGCACTGGATTACCTGATCCCCAGGCGACACCACGAGTCCCTTAAGCAATTCCTAACATGCCCGGCAATAATGACTCCGTGATGAAGCGAAAACCGAGAGCAGGACTCCATGATCCTGTTGGGACGCAGGACACATGGCGGGAACAAACAACGTACATCCTTACCGCTTTATTGCCTCCTTTTCTCACCAGTGACCACTTTTTTCTCCCTACTCCCCATATAGAAATAAAGAGGAGAGGGGAGCGAGGCAGAGTGAGTGAGGGAAGGAGGCTTGGGCGTCGCTCTGTCAGGCTAGAAAATTGGCTGGAGTGGTCACGTCTGACGAAATTGCCATATTACTTTTATCCGTTTTTTTTTTTTTGTTTTCTCGTTTTCTTTTTTTAATAACCACAAAGGGTGTTACTCTCCTCATGAAATCATATGCTTGATACTGCATGGCTGGAGTGTACAGCAAAACATGCTCTCTAAAAGCAAGTGCTCAGTTACGGGAGGAATTAAGGGGGAACATAACGAGTAGTCCTGAACCTTCGCCGCCAGCCACGTCGAGGGGAATGACGGGGAAAATTCTGCGGGATCGGCCAGCCACGTACGGAGCAAATTACATTTAAGAAGATGAAAGGAGATCATAAATGAAACAGACAAAGCGAGGAATCCCGTGTGTTCTACAATTAGGAGGAAACTTTTTCTTCTTGGTTGTAATGTTGAACGGCAGTGTTAGGCTAAACATCTTAGGCCCCTTGAAATGTGAAGAGGAATAATTTAACTCACTAATCGTTGCATCCAGTTAGTCTCGTGTTTCTGATCCATAACCCTTTATTTCATTACTGATATCGGAAGGATTCGTCATCAACATGTTTCATCCTTCATCACATTTGTTTACTGGGTTTGCTCTATTCGTGGGGTATTAAATTGATCGAGTGATTGGTTGACTGATTTGAAATAAGGCGCTGCAAAGGAATTACATGGTAACCAACGTCTTTATGAGAATGAAGTGCCGGAGTATCAAAGCAATCACAACTAACAGTGTGCCCTCAACCACACCTTTACCTTATTAATCCTTACACTGCCGGATCCTGACTAAGAGAGGCAGCACCACCAAGGTGTTCCGATTACTGCACAAGCTGCGAACAAGCTACGTGTGACTGCACGCCGGGCCGACTAAATGTTTTAAAGCATGCAAGAGTTGTTATATTCGGTAATTTGATAATGGTGAAAGGGTTCAAATGGATGTTTTCTTCTTAACAAAAATAAATAAATAACACATAGCATTACAAAAGTGAGATTCCATGAAAAGGATATTAGCGGCAGGAGGTGGTGATGAGCCTGGAAAGTAACTCATTTAGAATATTAACGCGATTATGATGTAATAAAAACAACAACGTGGGAGCAAGCATAATTCAAATTAGTATTCCTATGTACGTACTACACGCCTCTGTAATTTTTCTGAGAGAGAGAGAGAGAGAGAGAGAGAGAGAGAGAGAGAGAGAGAGAGAGAGAGAGAGAGAGAGAGAGAGAGAGAGAGAGAGAGAGAGAGAGAGAGAGAGAGAGAGAGAGAGAGAGAGAGAGAAGGGGTGGGGTGGGGGAAAAGGAGGAATGGAGAGGGAAAGCTGGAACAAAGATAAAAATAAACAAATATACACCCACATTTCCACGCTCATACACATACACACACACACACACACACACACACACACACACACACACACACACACACTCACACACACATACACACACACACAATATCGATATTGAAAGCTTGCTTCCACACTGTCCATCAGAGTCTCGCCTGCCACCCATCCAGGACCCCCATCATTTCCCCTTCCTCCCCCTTCCATCCTGTGCCTCGCTCCCGCCGCTGTCCTGTTGTAAGCCGCCTATCCTCCACACACAGCCCTCCCTCACCTCCCCTCTCGACACTTGTCACATGCCCTTTATGTATCTCCCTCCCTCCATCCACTTAGTAGGCGACAGCACACACACACACACACACACACACACACACACACACACACTCGTCTCTGTTTCCGATTTTATCTACAAAGCCTTTCTTCAAGTTGTAGATTATTCAGGTTATGTATATTGATCAGGTAATCTGTCTTTCGTCAATACCGACTACTCAATTTTCAGATACTAAACAGAAATACACACACACACAAACCGAAAGACGAGAAAGGGAGTGAAATAGGCTTACTAGGAATCACTGTTTATCCACTTAATAATTCCAGACAGCCACTCACCGGGCAGCTTCACGGGGACGACCACCAGTGAAGGTTTTCATAGCGAATTTTTCCCCCTGTCCGTATTGATTGACTGCCTCGCCCGCCACTTCACTCGCTTGGTACTCTGAAACACCTACCGGTCTACCTGGGCAGCTTTCGCTCCATCGGTTTCGCGTCGAGCTCGATTGCAGACAATGAGCGTAGTTAAACTAGTTAAACTAGTGGTGCCGGCAGGTGACATAAATGTATAACTCCTCCTCTTCATTCCCTCTTCGCCAGATGTACTGCCTTCCTTCCAGTCGTGCTGCTTCAGCAGCTAAGTGTCCACTAACGTAATACTCATTCTTACTTTTATGGAATTTTCATTTACACAGCACAGATACGAGTGTGCTACAAATGCACGCACCACTGTGTCTCCTTACGTCTAAAGAAATACATTACACCGTTCCTTATTTCTAAGAAGTGGCAGGAGCTTGGGAAAAGGGCGTACATGTGAAGACTGTGAAAGGAGGCATGACGGAGTTTTGACAAAAAGGCGACATTTGGGGACCCCCAAGGAGCAAGAGCCCTTCAGTGTACCCCAAAGTGTTCCCTCCTGCGGCTCTATTCCCTTGTCCCTCTCATGCACCTCTCCAGCGTCCTCATCCTCACCATCTCAGCGTGTCATGTCGTCCACGCCACTTGCTTATCTCGCCTTCCCTTCCTCCACGTTCGTCTCTGAGACTTACACTCCGTCACTTTCCACACCCTGCCTGCCAGACCATCTAACACAGCCATCATCACGAGGCATCATCCCCTCTGCACCTCATCTCCCCTCCATAAAAGCTACCAAGGTACGCATACCATTCCGGGTCTCTCTCGAGCGCCTCCCTGCTCCCCCTTATTTTATGCCTGAAGGTAGTGTCCTTCCATTAATTCTGAGCACATGCTATATATTCCTTATCCACGGGAGCCACTGGTGTTGGTGACTAATAGTTCTGGTTAATGGACTCAACTAATGCCCTGTGAAGTTGAGTGCTGAGGACGGACAGCGTAACATTAAGCAAAGCGGGTCCAGTTGATGTCCAGCCGGCATGCGATCAAAATAATGGTGGTGAGGAGCACAGGAGAGGAAGGAGGGACGACGACATGACGACACACAGGATAACGTTGGAGGGGAAAGAAAAGTGGGAAGAAAAGAAAGATGAAGGTAAATAAACAATACGTAGGATAGACACGGAAATAAAGGGAAAAACGAGTAAAGAACGAAAAATGAAGATTAATTTGTGAGGGGAGATAAGGAGGACAGAATTAAAGGATCAAATAATAAAAGAGAAGAGAAAGGAGAGACTAAATGAAAGAGAAAGAAAGGGATAACAAGGTTTAAGCAAAACATAAAATTAAAGATGGAATTTAATAAAACAAAATCTAGTTGCCATTAGTCTCGCCAAACTTGTTCTCCCACACCGGAGGCCACCCGAGTCGCAGTCCCTCTCCTGAGGATTGTCGGTGGAGTCGTCGCCTCCCGAGGGAGACCCAACGAATCAAGTTTTCTTTGCAAATGACGGAATTTGACTATCTCTTGCGACGTTCCCAAAAGCAAACAAAAGAAAGGTGTTCGTGTGGAGCGATGCAGTGGAGGCGTCGTCTTGCGCTGTGTTCTTGAAGGTTATGGAAGGAAAAAATGTATAATCTTATTGCAGCATCATCATGGAAACGTTATAGTATACATTAACAATTCATGGTGGCATTATATTCATAAGACAATACAATGGACTGGAAGGTTGACTGTTAAATCACTCGAAATATGAAGTCATCAAGATATAAAGCGTTCATTACACGGCTGCTGTCAGTACCTGAACAGTTATTCTTCACCGCTGTTGCGATGACAGTATTATAGCCTTAAGTGTTACATGGGCGCTATTGACAATCTTTTTGGTGAGTTTAAACATGAGGAAACTATTATTACTACTACTGTTATTGTCCCATCCAACAACAACAACACCAATCATAAGAGTAAGCCTTGAAGCATCAGTTTTCGCCATCGCCTCATGTAGCGTTACATTTGTGCAGTGTTTGTAGGTCACTGGTGTGTTACTGGTAAGCTTAAAATGTTCAGCCCTGCTTGCAGCACTTTATGCATTCCGAAGTGCGTTCCTCCAACCACATTTGGCTCCTAGAATTATGGCTGGAATGCTTGCCTCAGAGGGCGTGACCACCGTGCCGAGGAACAGCCTGGCCTCCCTCGAGTGTTCCTGGAAGCGAGGCATAGTCACTGCATGCCTCCAGAGGTTTGTGAGCTGCACAGTTATGACGAGGCTGAGGCGCTGCGTAATTAAACAAGCCTCAAATATTTATTCAATGAGGCAAGCACTCGATACACATCAGGGCGGTATTCAGTAGACTCTTTCTTCCTCAGGACAAGAAACAGTATTGTAAACATGCGGCGCACACTTCGCCTCCTCCCACTTCGTTGATTCTCGGCGGCAGTGCATCCTCGTCCCCCTCCACGTCGAGGGTACCGTTTCTCCTGCACTCGCAAGCGGCTCGGGGGGAATCACATAAATTGTTTGGGAAAAGGTAAGGATGCAGGTCAGGTATGTGAGATCTAGTGCGTCAGCAAGGAGAGAAAAGAGAAGAACAAACACAGGAACGAAAGAAAAAAAAAATAAAGGAGTTGCATTCATAGGAGAAAAGAAACAAATCTAAAACAGTGAGCCTGTGAGAAGAGTTTGGAGGGTGCAAATGTTGGGAAATAAATATCACAGTTACGGATATAGACACAAAGAAAAACAGGTGAGGCAGACAGTGAGGAATGGCGGTGTGGAGGGAGAGGGGAGCGACCAGAGGAAAGGACTGGCGCCTACCCTCCTACATACCACCCTAAACGGGGATGGGCAGGACATAACCATAAAGAATGGGACGAGGAGGTGGGACGGTCACATCAGGACGGGAGGACCACGGATGATTACGAAAGGAAGAGGAGGAGGAGGAGGAGGAGGAGGAGGAGGAGGAAGAAGAAGAGGAGCAGAATAGTTTAAATGGTTCGTCACTGGAAGGAGTTAAATGCAGACAGCAAGAACACAGTACCGCGTTGGCTCTCTCTCTCTCTCTCTCTCTCTCTCTCTCTCTCTCTCACACGCACACACACAGGCCACATCGACATTCTCCTTTCCTCTCACCAGTATTTACACTCTCGCATACCCATGTAACCTCGGACGGCAGACTCGTGCATCCACCACCGACTACAAATGGATTGGGTGTAGAAGTGGAGCTCTCTGTCCCCGGCACTGAGGATAACAAACAGATCGGCAGAGCGAACCGAACACTAAAAGGAAACGATTCGAGTAACTATGAGAGGAACAAATCGAGGAAAAGGTGTACGTGCCTGTGGATGTGACAAAGGAAATTGCTGTAAAAGGAAAAAGGTGGACGACAGAGACGATAAGGAAAGGAGAAAAGGAGGAGGCTGGCATCGGAGATGTAGGTGATGACAAAGACGATGACACCGACGAAATTGAGGGAGAGGACAAAAGAGGTGAGAGGCAACAAGAATAAGAGAAAGATGATAAAAGGAATGAAGACACTAATGTGAATTACAGAAGGCACTATCCGATCTATTCACATGTTTTGACCTCCCTCTCCCTTTTATCCTCCGAGACGCACATTTTTTTTTTATCTTACGGACATAAGGCAAGAGAGAAAATTCTGATTACATTTCTGTAACATACCATACCTATTCGAGTGTCCTTAATGGTTGGCCCAGTGCTAAAACTAAGCGTGAAATAAGAAGTTTCCAAGGTGCATAAGCTGTTGATGATCTGTTTGCTCATGTGTACTGAATGATCTCGTTAAGTTTACTGTTCGTAGCATTTGTTACGTTTCTTCACCTTTAAAATAATCAACTGTAGTTGCATCAGTCCAATATGTATTCAACCTAAGTTTTAATTTTCACGGTCGACATCACAGAAAAGATTTTTTTCATATTACATAACTTTAGCCAAAGTACGCAACCAACTGAGGTTTAGAAATTTGGCTGTGAAATACCATATAGCAACAACGATGGCGACCAAAATGACGACCATAACAACGACGACGACGGTAGCAAAACAACAACAACAACAACAACAACACTAATAATCACCATTTCATTCACAAGCATCAATTTAGCTAGGATCGTCAAGCGATGTTTGTTTTGCCACTATCCTGTGGGGTTGGCTACATCTTCTCACTCACGGGTTGGACAACTCGTGTAGTGCAACAAACTGCTCTGCTCCTATCAGAGCGTTGAATAATGCAAATATCCTGTCATCTAAAGCAACTCGATTGTAATAAAACATTTTTAATACCGGTAATAGAAGATTAGAAAACATGCATTAATAGTATATGAAGCACATGAATATATGAGTACAAGATATACTCTGAGTACTTCCATAATCCAATTTTCTCTTACTCATTACATATATTATCCGCATCCGCAACTACGACAGCCCTTATAGCAGCGCCCCCACGCCGCTCATTGTTGATTCTTTATTTCTCTGTTAGGTCTTGGCCACACTGGAGATAACTGCTTTTTCTTCGGTAGATAAGCAAGTTTGTGCGGAATTAAGAATTTATACCCTTTATTCCGATTTTTAATGCTATCATGATTTTCATTTCCTTCCTCATACTCTCCTCTTCCTCCTCCTCCTCCTCCTCTTCCTCCTGCCCCTCACATTCCTGCTGGTTTCCTGCTTCTTCTTCTCACACCCCTGCTGCTCTCCCTCCTTCTCTGGTGTATTGTCAGAGGAAACGGAAGCCGGTGTTCTCAGCCACAGTAACTCACGGACACAATGCTTGGTCGTGGGTGCTCAGCCAGAAATAGTGAGGTAAAAAATAAAAGCATCTAAAAAAGGAAATTATTTTTCTTTTTTTCTTAAGCAATTCTTGGGTGACGCAACTCACTTCAGTGGATGATGGCGACGACGAGAGAACAATGAGTCTCGACGAGGCGGCGATGCTGAAACAAAACCCAACAAAACAATAGCACCTCTTGTTGCTCTACATTCGGATTCGGTTTTATAACCACGAAGCTGTCCAGATAGTGCCATTGTGGAGGGGTGGGGGATCAGGACGTCTGGGCTGCCGCCATTACAGTTCAGAAACAAGACGAGTCCCATGAGTCTTGGCCTAAATTCAGCGTGGTGGCGGAGGCTTGTCCTGACCCGAGACATGATGGCTAGCGGCGGCCAACTATTTCTTGCTTAGTACATCGCACACACACCATTAAAAAGAACAACAATAGCTTTACACAACAGTTGGTATACTAATGATCCTTAGACATCCTTTTTCTCCAAACTCCATTTAGCGATCCCAGAACTTTACTACTACTCCCAAATGTGTGTGTGTGTGTGTGTGTGTGTGTGTGTGTGTTTGTGTGTGTGTGTGTTTGTGCGCGCGCGCGTGTTCAAGTGCATGTGTGTATGAGCACGCATGAGCACTACCAAGATTCACATACACACACACACATACACACACACACACACACACACACACACACACGAACACACACACACCTAATGCATGTATTTAAATCAAATTAATTAACTAAATACAAACAGTTGGTAACGGATGCTAATAAAGCTCAAAGCATTTTAAATTACTCTATCACCACAAAAGATGAGTTACAGAACGTAAAATTTCACCACCACTCATCGTTGTAGTTTCCGTGCCAAATACATAATGTGATATATCACTAGTCTTTAGAAATATATAAAGTAATCAAATGTTGAGATCCATTAAAAAGTGCAACAATTTATATTTTATCCTTTATTGTTACAGCTACTCATTACTGAATCAGTAAATGACATTCAATGACTTGCAGTTCAGTGGCTGCACGTTGCTGAGTGAATATTCAGACAACAAGAGTAATCGTCGCAGAAAACCTCCACCGGTCACTATATATTAGAAGCACTCATGAGTGTCGCCCAAGCACCATTGGCTGGAGGCCTCTGGTGGAGGCCTAAGTGAGGCTATAGCACTGATGGAGGTGCGAAAGGCAGGACTTTTCTCAGTTGGTTATCGCTGTAAGAGTCATGGAGCCAAAAAGGAGCTAAGACGAATGCAAGAGTTTTTCAACGAGTGAGGGCGAGGGAAAGCTTCCGCGGGTGGAGTTAAAGCTGTGTTGATGGGCCGCCATGAAGGGGAGCCTGAAGGACTTGCAGAGTTAACAAAAGGAAAT
>NC_087164.1:24369922-24372422 GCF_035594125.1 Scylla paramamosain
GCACCTCGCCGGCCCACGACCTCTCGCCAAGGTGATCATTACCCTCCAGCACGGCTCGCCCCTCATTAACCTATTTTTCCATCGACCTA
Organism: Scylla paramamosain; assembly: GCF_035594125.1. Classification (NCBI taxonomy): domain Eukaryota; kingdom Metazoa; phylum Arthropoda; class Malacostraca; order Decapoda; family Portunidae; genus Scylla; species Scylla paramamosain. The sequence goes on from NC_087164.1 coordinate 24,370,012, forward strand.
TAGTGTTGAAGTGTTCTATTTTATGTAAAAAAAATTATATATATACTTTATTACGCTCCGGGGAAAGGATTATAGTATGTCAGAGAGAGAGAGTGGGAAAGAGAGTGGGAGGTTAAAGGTTGAGCTCCAGTGGGGTCGTTTGGGAATCAAGGTTTGATTTATTAAACAGTGATTTCAGAGTGCGAGGGACAGGTGTATCTATTTATGACTCCAGTCGTTCTCTCTCTCTCTCTCTCTCTCTCTCTCTCTCTCTCTCTCTCTCTCTCTCTCTCTCTCTCTCTCTGTGTGTGTGTGTGTGTGTGTGTGTGTCTGTCTGTCTGATCACTTATAGCCGTCTCCTGGTTCTAGATTTCAAATGAAGTAAGACATTATGAAAACAATAACTGGAAACTAGTTGTCTCTGTTTCGTTTGTATTGTACAGTGACAGGCTACTGAAACAGATCCTGTCATCATATTGTTAATGTAAAGTCAGTATGTTGCTTTTAAGAAGATAAGAAAAATCTATGGATAGGAATGATATGTGTATATAGGTATGTTTGTTACATATAAGAAGCTTCCCTTCTGTTCTTAGATTTTAATCGTTTCAAGTCGACTTGGAAATGTGCAAAAGCTTTTTCCTCCACTTTCCTTAAGTATACTCGATGTGTAAAGTTTCAGTTATGTGATTCTATAGGAAAGAATTAGATAATATTCGATATCAGAGTATTTCGTAGACACGTGATTATCTTTCGAAGAAACATTATTGGAAATCCTCCCTTTTCAAATGTTACGGGAACTCTCTACCACACCTATTGGCTAAATTCACATCTGTGGTGTTCTCCCAACCGTGTCTTCCGCACTGTGCGTCAAGAGAGCCGTGAGCGGCGTGAATCTCACAGTAGGATGGTATCCAAACCAAGCACGCATCCCCGCATTGATACCCTGCTTCGGTGTAAGTGCTAGGTAGGCGTGAAAGGTGGATGTAAAAACTAATATAATTTTCTGTCATTCTGTGTTATTTTGAGAACTGTCATTCGATGCAGTGTTAGGTCTAATAAGCTAAGCTCTAATCACCGAACCCAATATGTTTATTTCAAGGATTTTGAGCGCAGCTCTGTAAGAAACTTTTGACACATACAACTCTACACGCCAGTAAGATTCTTTGCTAGAAAAAATATTAAATCAAGCAAATGCTGAGATATTTCCGTTTATTGCGGCAAAAACAGAACTCCTCAAAATTCTACTTTGCATTCTATCGACACGGCTCAGTAATTTTGGTACGACTGAAAATTTTTAAGTTTAACTGTGGTTCATCCTAAAAACTTCCTTGGCCCAATTCAGCGTGTGGTCAATTGGCATTATTACAATTTGCTCATTGTGTTCGCTGTTAATTCTGAAGCAAGGCTTGAGATTTGTCACCTACCAACTCTAGTCACTGCGGCCGAGGATGATCTGGAAGTGACGTTCATTGCCTCCTCCCCATTGCGCGCGTACCAGATGATGAATCCACTTGAGTTCTTGCCTTTTCCCAGTATCATAACATTTAAGATATGTTCAATCACCTTATCAGTTAGTCTAGCATTAAGCTGATTTTCGAAAATATCAATATGAAAACAAAAATACTATCAAAGTATTCACCGTTTAAAAATCTGCATCCATTAATTTACATAAACTTACATAAAATTTACATAAACTTGCATAAGCTCATCCACAAGACTGGCGACACGCGTTACGTCTCCAGTGGCGCGTGTCATGGATGACTTTATGCAAAAAAGTACTTGTTGCTAATATTGGTTTGTGAACAATATTAATACTTCGATGTTATTATTTTTTTTCGTATTGTATTTTCGAAAATCTGTCTACCACAAGGCTAATTGATAAGGTGATGGAAAAATCTTCAATATACTCGTAAAAAAAAGGTGGAGAGACAAGAGCATGAGTGCACTGATCAGACAGGGAAGAGGTGAGGAGCATAGCTTCTAGATCTCAGCCTGCCGTGACTGTAGTAATAACGTTTCGTAGAGAGCCTTTAACGTATTTCACTAAACATTTTATCATTTGAAAATCTAGCATTAATCCTGCCCAAATGACTTAATTGTTCATAAAGTTAAGTAGAGTAATAATATATTTTATGAATGCTTTACCTAATGGATTAACTTTTAAAATTCTTTTTTAGGCCATTACACGCTGATAACACTAATGTCATGATTATTCGTTCTAAAGTTTTTCGTCTTGGGAACTTGTGATTGACTCATTAGGAAAGTTTAACTGCCGTCTACGGTAGGTATAATCCTAACGGTTATAGTGAACTCCACCTCTTCTTTTCAGTATTCCACACGGAACGTAAATAATGTCATCCTCTTCCCTACTCAAGTGTTTGTTCAAAATGTTTCACTGCAGTACTGGCACATCTTTGAATCAATATGTCTTG